>NC_057809.1:594600669-594900669 GCF_018294505.1 Triticum aestivum
GTCGGCGGGGGAGGGGGGTGGGGTGGGGTGTCGGTGGATCTGGGGCGGGGGGCGGCGGGGAGGGGGACGCGGCTCACGCGAGGGAGGGCGACGGGGGTCTGGCGTTGGTGGGGCGGTGGTTTATACGGCGTGAGGGTGACGGCGCGGTGATTTATACGGCGTGAGGGTGACGGCGCGGTGCTCTGCTTGGGGATGGAGAGAACGTGGAGGAATTCGGCCTGCGGCCGGGGGTGTCGGTGCTGCTCCTCTTGGCAGGGTTTCTTCACCCTTCTTCTTCTCTGACGCCGCACAAGTTTTTGATCACGTTTCTACACAAAAATCCGAAGTAAAGGTCGGAAACAGAACGACTCAAAGTTAGCCGCACGCTCCACGTGTCAACTGAGGATAGGGATCAACGAACTACTCACGAAATGAATTTCATTAGTCTTCTAGGCAGATGAAGTACAATTTGCGCAACGTTACGACCATCGGCATGGTCGCCAGACAGCCATGGCGAAACACGGTATTGTTCGAAATGGTAACTTGTCGTTCGCGTGAAAAGAATTGGTGAAGTCATGGAGAGAGAAAAAAAGTGAGTTACGTCGTTGTATCTACATAAGTTACGCGAAGCCTCGAGGATATCTTTTTAGGTGAGAGCTCCCGCAGGGATTTAGCTTCTCATAATGAACTCTTGTCCTAGCAAATTGAGTTGGCTTGCAAATGCGTTTTTATTATTAGATCACATGCACCAATCGCTTCACACTAATTAATTCAGGAAAAACGGAAGATGTATTTCTATATTTGTATGTAATCAATAGAAGGCTTTATAGATAAAGCTTTGAGGAGAAAAGTTGGGTGAGTCTAGATGTATGGGAATGAGAAGGTATGGAACCATAGTGTTTAAATATTAATAATAATGTCCATCAACAACATGGACAAATGTGATAATGATAGAGCAGGGCCATTATATAGAGTTGCGAAGTTATTCCTACCTACCGTTTGCTGTGAATTTCATGTTCGGTTTCTAGCCTAAAGTCACTATACATAAATTTAGCTGTGCCACAACACCTTAGCCGCAGACATGTTTGATTAATTCAGATTGGCTAGAGCATAGAAGAACAAAAATTTGCACATGAAATCGTTATAAAGCCGTTGACTATAATTATAAGTATGTTGTCCTCAGAGAAGGCAAATTCTCTTGGTCTCAAATTTAGTTTGCCACACTTTCTTTAAACGATATAATCCACGGGTGTCATAGGCTAAGTTTCTTATCAAGTCTTGTTACACTTATGGTGGACAATTTTTTCTACCACACTTTTTTCGCTGGACCATGATTTACACAAAATTAGTTGTGGCAAAGTGATGTCCTTCATCGACAGTTTCCACGATGACTTGCATGCCATTGCTACTAGAATATACTTCTCGATTTCTACTCCTATAAAAGACGCGGCAGGTGATTATCTTGTGTTTATTGTTCGTCATTTTCGACCTCTGACATGCTTCTAATGCAGGCGAGATAACACTGGCGGAGCTTAGTGAGGGCAAAACCAGGCCGTGGCCCGTCCAGCTCTTGAGAAAAAAAAATTGTGCATCTAACAACCCAATCCATCTAGTAGCAGACCAAACCTAGCAGCACTCTCCTCGCATCCATCCAGATCCAGGGCCCAACATTGCCTCGCATCCAGCTCTGAGCTTTCTGCCCCCGATTCAATGCTGAGCCAAGCTATGACAACTACTCGGTACACCGCATAGGAGTCGGAGAGGTCCAGTAGCCAGGCAGCCGACTACTGCAACAAGCACAAGACCGCAAAACCAGCCAGCCAGCACCCATGAATTTTCTTTCTTTCTCCAAATTTTACTTCACAACATCATCTTGATACCACTTTCCCTGTATAGTGTTAGGCTATACCGTTGTAGCAATCTGAAATTTCACTAATTAATGCCTACTTAATTGTATGGTTTAGAATTAAAAAAATTGGCCGGCCCAACTAATTTGTTGTAGCTCTTGTTGGAAATATGCCCTAGAGGCAATAATAAATTAGTTATTATTATATTTCCTTGTTCATGATAATCGTTTATTATCCATGCTAGAATTGTATTGATAGGAAACTCAGATACATGTGTGGATACATAGACAACACCATGTCCCTAGTAAGCCTCTAGTTGACTAGCTCGTTGATCAATAGATGGTTACGGTTTCCTGACCATGGACATTGGATGTCATTGATAACGGGATCACATCATTAGGAGAATGATGTGATGGACAAAGACCCAATCCTAAGCCTAGCACAAGATCATGTAGTTCGTATGCTAAAGCTTTTCTAATGTCAAGTATCATTTCCTTAGACCATGAGATTGTGCAACTCCCGGATACCGTAGGAGTGCTTTGGGTGTGCCAAACGTCACAACGTAACTGGGTGGCTATAAAGGTACACTACGGGTATCTCCGAAAGTGTCTGTTGGGTTGGCACGAATCGAGACTGGGATTTGTCACTCCGTATAAACGGAGAGGTATCTCTGGGCCCACTCGGTAGGACATCATCATAATGTGCACAATGTGATCAAGGAGTTGATCACGAGATGATGTGTTATGAAACGAGTAAAGAGACTTGCCGGTAACGAGATTGAACAAGGTATCGGGATACCGACGATCGAATCTCGGGCAAGTATCGTACCGCTAGACAAAGGGAATTGTATACGGGATTGATTAAGTCCTTGACATCGTGGAACATGTGGGAGCCAACATGGGTATCCAGATCCCGCTGTTGGTTATTGACTGGAGAGTCATCTCGGTCATGTCTGCATGTCTCCCGAACCCGTAGGGTCTACACACTTAAGGTTCGGTGACGCTAGGGTTATAGAGATATTAGTATGCGGTAACCCGGAAGTTTTTCAGAGTCCCGGATGAGATCCCGGACGTCACGAGGAGTTCCGGAATGGTCCGGAGGTAAAGAATTATATATAGGAAGTGCTATTTCGGCTATCGGGACAAGTTTCGGGGTCACCGGTATTGTACTGGGACCACCGGAAGGGTCCCGGGGGTCCACCGGGTGGGGCCACCTGCCCCGGGGGGCCACATGGGCTGTAGGGGGTGCGCCTTGGCCTGTATGGGCCAAGGGAACCAGCCCCAAGAGGCCCATGCGCCAAGAGATAAGGGAAAGAAAGAGTCCTAAAAGGGGAAGGCACCTCCGAGGTGCCTTGGGGAGGATGGACTCCTCCCTTGGCCGCACCCTTCCTTGGAGGAAGGGCCAAGGCTGCGCCCCCCCTCTCCCTTGGCCCTATATATAGTGGGGGAAGGGAGGGCAGCAGCACCTAAGCCCTGGCGCCTCCCTCTCCCTCCCATGACACACCTCCCTCCTCCCGCAGCGCTTAGCGAAGCCCTGTTGGAATCCCGCTACTTCCACCACCACGCCGTCGTGCTGCTGGATCTCCATCAACCTCTCCTTCCCCCTTGCTGGATCAAGAAGGAGGAGACGTCGCTGCTCCGTACGTGTGTTGAACACGGAGGTGCCGTCCGTTCGGCGCTAGGATCATCGGTGATTTGGATCACGACGAGTACGACTCCATCAACCCCGTTCTCTTGAACGCTTCCGCGCGCGATCTACAAGGGTATGTAGATCCACTCCTTCCTCGTTGCTAGATGACTCCATAGATTGATCTTGGTGACACGTAGGAAAATTTTGAATTATTGCTACGTTCCCCAACAGCTCTGCCACTGCGAGATAAGGCATCCGGCAAAAGGCCTAACCACTTTGCTTCATATTGGAAGAAAATTCCATAGTCTCTGCAGCCCCATATCCCGCACCCACTAATATGAAAGAGAAAATAGTTTGGATGAAACATAACATATTTTTAGTAATATATACAAAAACTAGGGCCTTTTCCTTAAATTCTATGAACATGTATTAGTCTATTTTAGGTCCAGCACTTTGCTAGTTCAAAGTTAATAAGTCATGTGCCGCATGCAGCTATGTAATCGATACTGACAAAAGTACCATTTCATGCTATCCAAATAGTCTACCAAAGGGAGCGTGTGTAATGGAAAGTAGCTGTCAGCTCGATCTTTTTTCACATTGTCAACTAGCGAGAAACCATTATCTTGTCGTGCCTAGTTTGAATTGCATTTTAGATTGGCCAAGGACAAAACTCTTTGCCACACCTCACAAGAATAAAGAATCAAAGATCTCGAAAAGTAAGTGCATCCTCCTTTGACGTGTTTATAGAAAGGGCACCACCATCTATCATTTGGAATTTCCCAGAGTTTTGATTTATCGGCTATGTGAATCTTCTCATGGATTAGAAGCCCTCATTGACGGCGGCCTTCACCTTAAACTGAAGATCCTCCACCTGTTCCTAGTTCCCCAGACGAGGTTTTTTTGCGGTCCAGGAGTGCAACCTCCTTGAAGGCGTGACCGAGAAAGCAGGGACCCCCTCCTGGCTCCCTGATGGCATGTTGGCCATGTATAACCATTCTTCCTACCATGGCTTCATGGTCTCGATGAACTTGTCTTTCGGCCAAGAGACATTGTTGATCTTCCTGATCATAGCCCCTCCGCACTCTATGAGAATGGGGCAGTTGTTGTGCGGCTTAACGCATAACAGCTTCAGCCAGAGCCTGAAATGGGGCTCTATGTGGAGGAATGCCTCACAAAAGGTGATGTAGGTGGCGATGTGAAGGATGCAGTTCAGGGCCAGGTGGTGGAACCGGAGCCCATAGAAAAACAGTAGGCCCTGAAAAAAGAGGTGAAGAGGAAAATTGAGTCCTCGGATAAGGTGGGAGATAAACATCACACGCTCTCCCTTCCGAGGTGTTGGAATTGAGGAGGCAGAGTAGACCGCGCCCTTGCTCACGGGGGATTGGCACTTAACCACCCCTTGTCCATGCAAAAATCGTCGAAAAGTTTCATAGCGTTTGAACTCCGCTTGGTATAGATTTTCTAGAAAACCAAAAACATGTAGAAAACATCAACATGCACTAGGCACTGGGTTAATAGGTTAGTTCCCAAAAATCATATAAAGTTGCATATTAAAGCATATAAATTATCCAAGATTGATAATATAATAGTATGAAATAATAATAAATTATAGATACGTTGGACACGTATCAGCATTACCGCCATGCAAAGCGTTGCATAAACATGATCTACAGTATCTGTCAGGCCGTGTTTGCCGCCTACTGGAACTAGAAGTCTAGCACGTCATTTGACGTGCAGATCATGTACGAGGGTGACGAGAAGACGAGCTCCGGTGTAAGGAAGCTTCTGCACACTAAAGTCCTCATGTATCTTACACTAATTAGAATTGCTACTTAATACACACTATACCGTCGGGACACATTAAGATTACTTCTAGCATCAGGTTCTTGGACCGAGCGGCACTCACAATCGAATGCACTAACTCCAAGCTCGCCATGTGCAGCCAAGACACATTAAGATTACTTCTAACATCAGGTTCTTGGACCGAGTGGCACTCACAATCGAATGCACTAACTCCAAACTCGCCACCTGCTACCAAACACGCGACAAATGGAGGTAGAGCTATGCACATATCGAGGGAGGGGGCATTGGCCCCCAGCCTTGGATCAAGTTGTGAAATATTTTTTTAGGCGAGGTTATATGAGATTCTTCTAGCAAGCTCCACCACTTCATACAATAGTTAGTTTTCAGCCCCGCAATCACGATCCTCATCCTCTTCTACAATCGGGTCTTTCGCTCGTTACCAGCACAGCTCACCGGGTGCGAACTATTTCATGGAGGGAGATAAAGAATGACAGATCATTGCATGCCTCGTGGTAAGAAACTTGGATGAAGCGGAGAGCTCCTTTCCACCTCTATTACAGCGGAGGAAATGGTGCAGGAGGGCTTGAGATGGCAGCCCAAAAAGGGGGGCTGGGGAGGTTGTCTTCCTGCCAGGAACATTGCGTTGGGGCTAACCAGAAAATTCTGGAAGGTCCCAAAACTTGTCCAACACCCTCCAATATATTCCAGAGGTGTTCCAAAACTTTTCCGGCTTAGTGGTTTACTTCGAAACATTTCTGTTATGATGGTTTACTCTGAAACATTTTCGATATCTCTGAAATAGTTCCATTTTTCTTTCTGAAACTTTTCTAGTGACTTTCTCTCAGACTCCTAACCTGGAACTTAGTAGGTAGATGACCCTTAAGTGTGTGACCCTATAGGTTCGATGAAGTATAGACATGTCTGGAACCCCTTCTGATGAATGATCAATAGCAGAACCATGGACATCCATACTGACCGCTATACCCACATGAATAAATATTCAAGTGAACCTTTAGTTACATGTGCTATTCATGTTGCTTCGCGATATGTTACAAAAACACGAGGTGAGATTTATCGGCATCCCCGTGAATCAACAACTTGTTGACTATGCCAGTTTCCTCGTTACGGCTTCTGTTCTCATTTCTCGTTCCCATGTTCCGGCATCCCTATGATCAAATAATAGTGTTTCTGGTCAGACGATGATTGATACTGTAACATTGAGAGGCCCTAAGAACATCTCTTCATCGTCAGAGGAGCAAACCCCAATCTTGAGCTATCTAGTCCCATGTCATAGTTTTTCGTGAACCTGTAAGCCGTCATAATAGCCACCTATTACATATGACATTTAACAAACCCCAAAGTTCATGAAACAAGTAGGAAGGAACTTGAGACTCTCATGGTCTAAGGAATTATGCAAATGTTTAATTTTCTTTGTGTTATGAACCATTAACTTGTGACGAATGTATCTCACAGCATAACAACAATTGGGTCGATTCAACACAAGTGTTCCTCTAGCATTATGTCCTCAGATTTTTTGGCATACTCATGCCCATGATCACGAAAACGTAACCATCATGCAACACTTGAGCTAGTTTTAGAGGCATGACTAGTAATACATTTTACCATTTATTATTCCACCAATTCACATGGGCTTTCCGCTGATCCGTTATGGATATATGGGCTGAAGGACCATTGCAATTATAGCACGAAATATAAACATTAATTACCAACTTGGGGATAATTAAATAATAATTGTTATTACTGCCTTTAGGACATATCTCCTACACAGACATGTTTGATTAATTCAAATTGGATAGAGCATAGAAGAACAAACATTGCACATGCAAGAGGTCAGATTGCCATAGAACCCTTGACTACAATTGTAAGAATGTCGGCCTCGGAGATGGTAGTTTCTCTCGGCCTCAATTTTAATTTGCCACACTTTGCCACACTTTCTCTTGAGCATATATGCATCAACAAAACATATTGACCACAGTGATGATGCATGTGGGGAAAAAAGGCAAAAGAATTTTTGACCAGAGTGGGATTTGAACCCACGCCCTTTCGGACCAGAGCCTTAATCTGGCGCCTTAGACCAACTCGGCCATCTGATCTTTGGTGCTATTTCGCCCAACGTACCCTTGAATTAGACTAAACAAGTTACCGTTTTGTCTCCCTTCTGGAATCTTTGTATACCTGCCCACGGCATACAGCCAGCGTCGGACGAAGTACCTCGTTTTCAGATCCCATACGTCACTTTCTTCCAACCCAATGGTAGACCCGTCAAGCAAGTCTGCTGGTGGCGGCCAACCGGCTGCCATGGAGTCCCTGTCGTCGTTGGATCTAGATTATCACCATCTACTGATCTGCCAGTACAAAGCTAACCAACTCGAATAAGAAACCCAACCAACCAACGAACCATTTGTCGTTCTCTCCCCCGTGAACTCTCGAATGGATTCTAGTTGGCACGCGCGAGCGTCCCCATTGGACCCTGTACCGTACCCTCGATCTTACTTATTACTCCCTCCGTAAACTAATATAAGAGCGTTTAGATTACTATTTTAGTGATCTAAACACTCTTATATTAGTTTACAGAGGGAGTATTTAGCATGATAAACCCAAGCGTAAGTGGAAGCGAAAGGTTTATGCGGCTTCCGCGGTTCGTAGGAGTGCTAGGATTTGAACAGCCAAAAAATTTCATGATGACCTATGAAAGGAATCTTTTGGAATAACAGAGGTCTTAAGGACTTGGCTAAAAGAAGGTTCCTTGCTGAGGCGTCTCTTGAGCATCGATTAGATTTCATTGCTCTTTCTGAAACTGGTAGGGATAATTTTGCGCCCCAGTTTCTCAATACTTTATCGGGTGGTGTCGATTTTGATTGGCATTGCCTTCCTCCGCGAGGAAGATCGGGTGGGATCTTGCTTGGAGTGAGATGCGATTCACTGGAAGTTCGTAGTGTAGTGATGAGTGACTTTGCGGTTAAATTTCGGGTCAAGTCCAAAGCCGATGGTTTTAACTGGGCTCTGGTGGCGGTGTATGGTGCCGCACAACCTGAGTTTAAACCGGAGTTTTTGGAGGACCTTGTTCGAATTTGCGGATCCGAGCAGCTCCCAATTTTGGTTGCGGGTGACTTCAATATCATTAGGAGGAGAGATGAAAAGAATAATGATAATTTTGACGGAAGATGGTCATTTATGTTCAATACCATTATTGAAAGCTTGGATCTGAGAGAGATAGAGCTTTCCGATAGAAAGTTTACCTGGGCTAACGCGTTGCCAAACCCGACGTATGAGAAGCTGGATCGAGTTCTCGCGAGTGTCGAGTGGGAACAAAAGTTCCCTCTCGTAACGGTCCACGCTCTCTCGCACGGAATCTCGGATCACACACCTTTATTCGTGGTCTCAGGTGAGCCAAACCACGTGGGAAACAAAAACACCTTTTCTTTCGAACTTGCATGGTTTGAACGAGAAGGCTTCCTGGATCTGGTAGCCAGGGAATGGGCTAAGGATGCAGGAGGCACGTGTTGGAAATATGCCCTAGAGGCAATAATAAAAGTATTATTATATTTCCTTGTTCATGATAATTGTCTTTTATTCATGCTATAACTGTATTATCCGGAAATCGTAATACACGTGTGAATACATAGACCACAATATGTCCCTAGTGAGCCTCTAGTTGACTAGCTCGTTGTGATCAACATATAGTCATGGTTTCCTGGCTATGGACATTGGATGTCGTTGATAACGGGATCACATCATTAGGAGAATGATGTGATGAACAAGACCCAATCCTAAGCCTAGCACAAAGATCGTGTAGTTCGTTTGCTAGAGCTTTGCCAATGTCAAGTATCTCTTCCTTTGACCATGAGAGCGTGTAACTCCTGGATACCGTAGGAGTGCTTTGGGTGTATCAAACGTCACAACGTAACTGGGTGACTATAAAGGTGCACTACAGGTATCTCCGAAAGTATCTATTGTTTTATGCGGATCGAGACTGGGATTTGTCACTCCGTGTAAACGGAGAGGTATCTCTGGGCCCACTCGGTAGGACATCATCATATGCGCAATGTGACCAAGGAGTTTATCACGGGATGATGTGTTACGGAACGAGTAAAGTGACTTGCCGGTAACGAGATTGAACAAGGTATTGGATACCGACGATCGAATCTCGGGCAAGTAACATACCGATAGACAAAGGGAATTGAATACGGGATTGATTAAGTCCTTGACATCGTGGTTCATCCGATGAGATCATCGTGGAACATGTGGGAGCCATCATGGGTATCCAGATCCCGCTGTTGGTTATTGACCGGAGAACGTCTCGGTCATGTCTACATGTCTCCCGAACCCGTAGGGTCTACACACTTAAGGTTCGATGACGCTAGGGTTATAAAGGAAGTTTGTATGTGGTTACCGAATGTTGTTCGGAGTCCTGGATGAGATCCCGGACGTCACGAGGAGTTCCGGAATGGTCCGGAGGTAAATATTTATATATGGGAAGTCCTATTTTGGCCACCGGAAAATGTTCGGGATTTTTCGGTATTGTACCGGGAAGGTTCTAGAAGGTTCCGGAGTGGGGCCCACCTGCATGGGGGGACCCACATGGACGTGGGTAGTGGGGGCAAGGCCCCACACCCCTGGTCAAGGCGCACCAAGATCCCCCCTTAGAAGGAATAAGATCATATCCCGAAGGGATAAGATCAAGATCCCTAAAAAGGGGGGATAACAATCGGTGGGGAAGGAAATAATGAGATTTCTTTCCTCCCACCTTGGCCAACGCCCCAATGGACTTGGAGGGCAAGAAACCAGCCCCTCCACCCCTATATATAGTGGGGAGGCGCATGGGAGCTATACACGAAGTTCTGGCGCAGCCCTCCCCCTCTCACAAGTACTCCTCCTCTCCCGCGGTGCTTGGCGAAGCCCTGCAGGATTGCCACGCTCCTCCACCACCACCACGCCGTTGTGCTGCTGCTAGATGGAGTCTTCCTCAACCTCTCCCTCTCTCCTTGCTGGATCAAGGCTTGGGAGACGTCACTGGACTGTATGTGTGTTGAACGCGGAGGTGCCGTGCGTTCGGCACTTGATCATCGGTGATTTGAATCACGACGAGTACGACTCCATCAACCCCGTTCACTTGAACGCTTCCGCTTAGCGATCTACAAGGGTATGTAGATGCATTCTCTTTCTACTCGTTGCTGGTCTCTCCATAGATAGATCTTGGTGACACGTAGGAAAATTTTGAATTTCTGCTACGTTCCCCAACAGTGGCATCATGAGCTAGGTCTATTGCGTAGATTCTTTGCACGAGTAGAACACAAAGTAGTTGTGGGCGTTGATGTTGTTCAATATGCTTACCGTTACTAGTCCAATCTTGTTTCGACGGTATTGTGGGATGAAGCGGCCCGGACCGACCTTACACGTACTCTTACGTGAGACAGGTTCCACCGATTGACATGCACTTGGTGCATAAGGTGGCTAGCGGGTGCCAGTCTCTCCCACTTTAGTCGGAACGGATTCGATGAAAAGGGTCCTTATGAAGGGTAAATAGCAATTGGCATATCACGTTGTGGTCTTGCGTAGGTAAGAAACGTTCTTGCTAGAAACCCATAGCAGCCACGTAAAACATGCAACAACAATTAGAGGATGCCTAACTTGTTTTTGCAGGGTATGCCATGTGATGTGATATGGCCAAGAAGAATGTGATGAATGATATGTGATGTATGAGATTGATCATGTTCTTGTAATAGGATTCACGACTTGCATGTCGATGAGTATGACAACTGGCAGGAGCCATAGGAGTTGTCTTTATTTATTGTATGACCTGCGTGTCATTGAAGAACGCCATGTAAACTACTTTACTTTATTGCTAAACGCGTTAGTCATAGAAGTAGAAGTATTCGTTGGCGTGACAACTTCATGAAGACACGATGATGGAGATCATGATGATGGAGATCATGGTGTCGTGCCGGTGACGATGATGATCATGGAGCCCCGAAGATGAAGATCAAAAGGAGCAAAATGATATTGGCCATATCATGTCACTATTTGATTGCATGTGATGTTTATCATGTTTATGCATCTTGTTTGCTTAGGACGACGGTAGTAAATAAGATGATCCCTTACAAAATTTCAAGAAGTGTTCTCCCCTAACTGTGCACCGTTGCTACAGTTCGTCGCTTCTAAGCACCACGTGATGATCGGGTGTGATGGATTCTTACGTTCACATACAACGGGTGTAAGACAGTTTTACACAGCGAAAACACTTAGGGTTAACTTGACGAGCCTAGCATGTGCAGACATGGCCTCGGAACACGGAGACCGAAAGGTCGAGCATGAGTCGTATGGTAGATACGATCAACATGAGGATGTTCACCGATGATGACTAGTCCGTCTCACGTGATGATCGGACACGGCCTAGTTGACTCGGATCATGTGATCACTTAGATGACCAGAGGGATGTCTATCTAAGTGGGAGTTCATAAGATGAACTTAATTATCCTGAACATAGTCAAAAGACCTTTTGCAAATTATGTCGTAAGCTCGCGCTTTAGTTCCACTGTTTAGATATGTTCCTAGAGAAAATATAGTTGAAAGTTGATAGTAGCGATTATGCGATCAGTAGAAAGCTTATGTCCTTAATGCACCGCTCAGTGTGCTGAACCCCAACGTCGTTTGTCGATGTTGCGAACATCGGACATACACGTTTTGATAACTACGTGATAGTTCAATTAAATGGTTTAAGTAGAGGCACCAAAGACGTTTTCGAAACGTCGCGGAACATATGAGATGTTTCGAGGGCTGAAATTGGGATTTCAGGCTCGTGCCCACGTTAAGAGGTATAAGACCTCCGACGATTTTCTTAGCCTGCAAACTAAGGGAGAAAAGCTCAATCGTTGAGCTTGTGCTCAGATTGTCTGAGCACAACAATCACTTGAATCGAGTGGGAGTTGATCCTCCAGATGAGATAGTGATGTTTCCCCAAAGTCATTGCCACCAAGCTGCTAGAGCTTCGTGATTAACTATAACATATCAGGGATAGATATGATGATCCTTGAAATATTCATGATGTTTGACACCGCGAAAGTAGAAATCAAGAAGGAGCATCAATTGTTGATGGTTGGTGAAACCACTAGTTTCAAGAAGGGCAAGGGAACAAAGGGATACTTCATGAAACGGCAATTCAGCTGCTGCTCTAGTGAAGAAACCCAAGGTTGAACCCAAACCCGAGACTAAGTGCTTCTGTAATAAGGGGAACAACCACTGGAGCAGCATTACCCTAGATACTTGGTAGGTGAGAAGGCTGGCAAGGTCGATAGAAGTATATTGGATATACATTATGTTAATGTGTACTTTACTAGTACTCCTAGTAGCACCAGGGTATTGGATACCGGTTCGGTTGCTAAGTGTTAGTAACTCGAAATAAAAGGCTACGGAATAAACGGAGACTAGCTAAAGGAGAGCTGACGATATGTGTTGGAAGTGTTTCCAAGTTTGATGTGATCAAACATCGCATGCTCCCTCTACCATCAATATTAGTATTAAACCTGAATGGTTTATTGAATCTTGATCGTAGTGATACACATTTTCATGCCAAAAGATATAAGATAGTAATGATAGTACCACTTACTTGTGGCACTGCCATGTAAGTCATAATGGTATAAAACGCATGAAGAAGCTCCATGTTGATGGATCTTTGGACTCACTCGTTTTGAAAAGTTTGAGACATGCGAACCATGTCTATTGGTGTATATGCATGAAGAAACTCCATGCAAATGGACCGTTTGGACTCACTTGATTTTGAATCACTTGAGATATGCAAATCATACCACATGGGCAAGATGACTGAAAAGCCTCGTTTTCAGTAAGATGGAACAAGATAGCAACTTGTTGGAAGTAACACATTTTGATGTGTCCAATCCAATGAGTGCTGAGGCATGCAGTGAATATCGTTATGATCTTACTTCACAGATGATTCGAGTAGATGTTGAGAATATTTACTTGATGAAACACAAGTCTGAATTATTGAATGGTTCAAGTAATTTCAGAGTGAAGTAGAAGATCATTGTGACAAGAGGATAAAATGTCTATGATATGATCATAGAGATGAATATCTGAGTTACGAGTTTTGGCACACAATTAAGACATTGTGGAAATTGTTTCGCAATTAATACCGCCTGGAACACCATAGTGTGATGGTGTGTCCGAACATCATAGTTGCACCCTATTGGATATGGTGCGTACCATGATGTCTCTTATCGAATTACCACTATTGTCCATGGGTTAGGCATTAGAGACAACCACATTCACTTTAAATAGGGCACCACGTGATTCCGTTGAGATGACACCGTATGAATTATGGTTTAGAGAAACCTAAGTTGTCGTTTCTTAAAAGTTTGGGGCTGCGATGCTTATATGAAAAAGTTTCAGGTTGATAAGCTCGAACCCAAAGCGGATAAAATGCATCTTCATAGGAAACCCAAAACAGTTGGGTATACCTCCTAATTCAGATCCGAAAGCAATATGGATTGTTTCTTGAATCGGGTCCTTTCTCGAGGAAAAGTTTCTCTCGAAAGAATTGAGTGGGAGGATGGTGGAAACTTGATGAGGTTATTGAACCGTCTCTTCAACTAGTGTGTGGCAGGGCACAAGAAGTTGTTCCTGTGGCACCTACACCAATTGAAGTGGAGCTTGTGATGTTGATCATGAAACTTCGGATCAAGTCACTGCCAAACCTCGTGGGATGACAAGGATACATACTACATCAGAGTGGTACGTAATCCTGTCTTGGAAGTCATGTTGCTGGACAACAATGAACCTATGAGCTATGGAGAAGCGATGGTGGGCCCGGATTCCGATAAATGGCTTGAGGCCATAAAATCCAAGAGAGGATCCATGTATGAAAACAAAGTGTAGACTTTGGCAGAACGGCTCGATGGTCGTAAGGCTAATGAGTATAGGTGGATTTCAAAAGGAAGACGGACAATGATGGTAAATGTCACCATTAAGAAAGCTCGACTTGTCGTTAAGATGTTTTCCGACAAGTTCAAGGAGTTGACTACGATGAGATTTTCTCACTCGTAGCGATGCTAAGAGTCTGTTGGAATTATATTAGCGATTACTGCATTATTTATGAAATCTTGCAGATAGGATGTCAAAACATTGTTTCCTCGACGATTTTAATGAGGAAAGGTTGTATGTGATACAACCGGAAGGTTTTGTCAATCCCGAAAGATGCTAATAAGTATGCAAAGCTCCAGCAATCCTTCTAAGGACTGGAGTGAGCATCTCGGAGTTGGAATGTATGCTTTGATGATGATCAAAAATTTTGGGTTTGTACAAAGTTTATGAGAAACTTGTATTTCCAAAGAAGTGAGTGGGAGCACTATAGAATTTCTGATGAGTATATGTTGTTGACATATTGTTGATCAGAAATGACGTAGAATTTCTGGAAAGCATATATGGTTATTTTGAAAGTGTTTTTCAATGGAAAGCCTGGATTAAGCTACTTGAACATTGAGCATCAAGATCTATAAGGATAGATCAAAATGCTTAATAATACTTTCAAATGAGCACATACCTTGACATGATCTTGAAGGTGTTCAAGATGGACCAGTCAAAGAAGGAGTTCTTGCCTGAGTTGTAAGGTACGAAGTTAAGACTTAAAGCTCGACCACGGCAGAATAGAGAGAAAGGACGAAGGTCGTCCCCTATGCTTAAGACGTAGGCTCTTCAGTATGCTATGCTGTGTACCGCACCTGAAGTGTGCCTTGCCATGAGTCAGTCAAGGGGTACAAGAGTGATCCAAGAATGGCTCACAGGACAGCGGTCAAAGTTATCCTTAGTAACTAGTGGACTAAGGAATTTTCTCGATTATGGAGGTGGTAAAAGAGTTCGTCGTAAAGGTTACGACGATGCAAGCTTGACACCTATCCGGATAGCTCTGAGTACAGAGACCGGATACATATAATGGAGCAATAATTTAGAATAGCTCCAAGTAGAACAGTTGTTTGGAATAGCTCCAAATAGAGCGTGGTAGCTGCATCTAGGAGATGACATAGAGATTTGTAAAGCACACACGGATCTGAAAGGTTCAGACCCGTTGACTAAAACCTCTCTCACAAGCAACATGATCAAACATAAAACTCATTGAGTGTTAATCACATAGTGATGTGAACTAGACTACTGACTCTAGTAAACTCTTGGGTATTAGTCACATGGCGATGTGACCTGTGAGAGTTAATCACATGGCGATGTGAACTAGATTATTGACTCTAGTGCAAGTGGGAGACTGTTGGAAATATGCCCTAGAGGCAATAATAAAAGTATTATTATTATATTTCCTTGTTCATGATAATTGTCTTTTATTCATGCTATAACTGTATTATCCGGAAATCGTAATACACGTGTGAATACATAGACCACAATATGTCCCTAGTGAGCCTCTAGTTGACTAGCTCGTTGTGATCAACAGATAGTCATGGTTTCCTGGCTATGGACATTGGATGTCGTTGATAACGGGATCACATCATTAGGAGAATGATGTGATGGATAAGACCCAATCCTAAGCCTAGCACAAGATCATGTAGTTCGTATGCTAAAGCTTTTCTAATGTCAAGTATCATTTCCTTAGACCATGAGATTGTGCAACTCCCGGATACCGTAGGAGTGCTTTGGGTGTGCCAAACGTCACAACGTAACTGGGTGGCTATAAAGGTACACTACGGGTATCTCTGAAAGTGTCTGTTGGGTTGGCACGAATCGAGATTGGGATTTTGTCACTCCGTGTAAACGGAGAGGTATCTCTGGGCCCACTCGGTAGGACATCATCATAATGTGCACAATGTGACCAAGGGGTTGATCACGGGATGATGTGTTACGGAACGAGTAAAGAGACTTGCCGGTAACGAGATTGAACAAGGTATCGGTATACCCACGATCGAATCTCGGGCAAGTACCATACCGCTAGACAAAGGGAATTGTATACGGGATTGATTGAGTCCTTGACATCGTGGTTCATCCGATGAGATCATCGTGGAACATGTGGGAGCCAACATGGGTATCCAGATCCCGCTGTTGGTTATTGACCGGAGAACATCTCGGTCATGACTACATGTCTCCCGAACCCGTAGGGTCTACACACTTAAGGTTCGATGATGCTAGGGTTATAAAGGAAGTTTGTATGTGGTTACCGAATGTTGTTCGGAGTCCCGGATGAGATCCCGGACGTCACGAGGAGTTCCGGAATGGTCCGGAGGTAAAGATTTATATATAGGAAGTCCTGTTTCGGCCATCGGGACAAGTTTCGGGGTCATCGGTATTGTACCGGGACCACCGGAAGGGTCCCGGGGGCCCACCGGGTGGGGCCACCTGCCCCGGGGGGGCACATGGGCTGTAGGGGGTGCGCCTTGGCCTACATGGGCCAAGGGCACCAGCCCCAAGAGGCCCATGCGCCAAGAGAAGAGAAAAAGGGAAGAGTCCTAAAGGGGGAAGGCACCTCCGAGGTGCCTTGGGGAGGATGGACTCCTCCCCATCCTTAGCCGCACCCCTTCCTTGGAGGAGGGGGCAAGGCTGCGCCCTCCCCCTCTCCCTTGGCCCTATATATAGTGGGGAAAAGGAGGAGCAATGATACCTAAGGCCTTTGGTTGCCTCCCTCTCCCTCCCGTGACACCTCCTCCTCTCCCGTAGGTGCTTGGCGAAGCCCTACGGGATTGCCACGCTCCTCCATCACCACCGCACCGTTGTGCTGCTGCTGGATGGAGTCTTCCTCAACCTCTCCCTCTCTCCTTGCTGGATCAAGGCGTGGGAGACATCGTCGGGCTGTACGTGTGTTGAACGCGGAGGTGCCGTCCGTTCGGCACTAGGATCATCGGTGATCTGAATCACGACGAGTACGACTCCATCAACCCCGTTCACTTGAACGCTTCCGCTTAGCGATCTACAAGGGTATGTAGATGCACTCTCCTTCTACTCGTTGCTGGTCTCTCCATAGATAGATCTTGGTGATACGCGTAGGAAAATTTTGAATTTCTGCTACGTTCCCCAACAGTGGCATCATGAGCTAGGTCTATTGCGTAGATTCTTTGCACGAGTAGAACACAAAGTAGTTGTGGGCGTCGATATTGTTCAATATGCTTGCCGTTACTAGTCTTATCTTGATTCTGCGGCATCGTGGGATGAAGCGGCCCGGACCAACCTTACACGTACGCTTACGTGAGACCGGTTCCACCGACAAACATGCACTAGTTGCATAAGGTGGCTGGCGGGTGTCTGTCTCTCCCACTTTAGTCGGATCGGATTCGATGAAAAGGGTCCTTATGAAGGGTAAATAGCAATTGGCATATCACGTTGTGGTCTTTGCGTAGGTAAGAAACGTTCTTGCTAGAAACCCATAGCAGCCACGTAAACATGCAAACAACAATTAGAGGACGTCTAACTTGTTTTTGCAGGGTATGCTATGTGATGTGATATGGCCAAAAAGGATGTGATGAATGATATATGTGATGTATGAGATTGATCATGTTCTTGTAATAGGAATCACGACTTGCATGTCGATGAGTATGACAACCGGCAGGAGCCATAGGAGTTGTCTTTATTTATTTGTGACCTGCGTGTCAACTTAAACGTCATGTAATTACTTTACTTTATTGCTAACCGTTAGCCATAGTAGTAGAAGTAATAGTTGGCGAGGCAACTTCATGAAGACACGATGATGGAGATCATGATGATGGAGATCATGGTGTCATGCCGGTGACAATGATGATCATGGAGCCCCGAAGATGGAGATCAAAAGGAGCAAAGTGATGATGGCCATATCATGTCACTATTTGATTGCATGTGATGTTTATCATGTTTATACATCTTATTTGCTTAGAACGACGGTAGTAAATAAGATGATCCCTTACAACAATTTCAAGAAGTGTTCTCCCCTAACTGTGCACCGTTGCGACAGTTCATGTTTCGAAGCACCACGTGATGATCGGGTGTTAGATTCTAACGTTCACATACAACGGGTGTAAGACAGATTTACACACGCGAAACACTTAGGGTTAACTTGACGAGCCTAGCATGTACAGACATGGCCTCGGAACACGGAGACCGAAAGGTCGAACATGAGTCGTATAGAAGATACGATCAACATGAAGATGTTCACCGATGATGACTAGTCCGTCTCACGTGATGATCGGACACGGCCTAGTTTGACTCGGATCATGTAATCACTTAGATGACTAGAGGGATGTCTATCTGAGTGGGAGTTCATAAGATGAACTTAATTATCCTGAACATAGTCAAAAGGTTTTTGCAAATTATGTCGTAGCTCACGCTATAGTTCTACTGTTTAGATATGTTCCTAGAGAAAAATTAGTTGAAAGTTGATAGTAGCAATTATGCGGACTAGGTCCGTAAACTAAGGATTGTACTCATTGCTTCATAGAAGGCTTATGTCCTTAATGCACCGCTCAGTGTGCTGAACCTCGAACGTTGTCTGTGGTTGTTGCGAACATCTGACATACACGTTTTGATAACTACGTGATAGTTCAGTTAAACGGTTTAGAGTTGAGGCACCAAAGACATTTTTGAAACATCGCGAAACATATGAGATGTTTTGAGGGCTGAAATTGGGATTTCAGGCTCGTGCCCATGTCAAGAGGTATAAGACCTCCGATGACTTTCTTAACCTGCAAACTAAGGAGAAAAGCTCAATTGTTGAGCTTGTGCTCAGATTGTCTGAGTACAACAATCATTTGAATCGAGTGGGAGTTGATCTTCCAGATAAGACAGTGATGGTTCTCCAAAGTCATTGCCACCAAGCTGCTAGAGCTTCGTGATGAACTATAATATATCAGGGATAGATATGGTGATCCTTGAGGTACTCGCGATGTTTGACACCGCGAAAGTAGAAATCAAGAAGGAGCATCAATTGTTGATGGTTGGTGAAACCACTAGTTTCAAGAAGGGCAAGGGCAAGAAGGGATACTTCATGAAACGGCAAATCAGCTGCTGCTCTAGTGAAGAAACCCAAGGTAAAACCCAAACCCGAGACTAAGTGCTTCTGTAATAAGGGGAACAACCACTAGAGCAGAATTACCCTAGATACTTGGTAGATAAGAAGGCTGGCAAGGTCGATAGAAGTATATTGGATATACATTATGTTAATGTGTACTTTACTAGTACTCCTAGTAGCACCAGGGTATTGGATACCGGTTCGGTTGCTAAGTGTTAGTAACTCGAAACAAAAGGCTACGGAATAAACGGAGACTAGCTAAAGGTGAGCTGACGATATGTGTTGGAAGTTTTTCCAAGCTTGATATGATCAAGCATCGCACGCTCCCTCTACCAAAGAGATTGGTGTTAAACCTAAATAATTGTTATTTGGTGTTTGCGTTGAGCATAGACATGATTGGATTACGTCTATCGCAATACGGTTATTCATTTAAGGAGAATAATGGTTACTCTATTTATTTGAATAATACCTTCAATGGTCTTACACCTAAAATGAATAGTTTATTAAATCTCGATCGTAGTGATACACATGTTCATGCCAAAAGATAGTAATGATAGTACCACCTACTTGTGGCACTGCCACGTAAGTCATATCGGTATAAAACGCATGAAGAAGCTCCATATTGATGGATCTTTGGGCTCACTCGTTTTTGAAAAGTTTGAGACATGCGAACCATGTCTATTGGTGTATATGCATGAAGAAACTCCATGCAAATGGACCGTTTTGACTCACTTGATTTTGAATCACTTGGGACATGCAAATCATACCACATGGGCAAGATGACTAAAAATCCTCGTTTTCAGTAAGATGGAACAAGATAGCAACTTGTTGGAAGCAACACATTTTGATGTGTGCAGTCCAATGAGTGCTGAGGCATGCAGTGAATATCGTTATGTTCTTACTTCACAGATGATTCGAGTAGATGTTGAGAATATTTACTTGATGAAACACAAGTCTGAATTATTGAATGGTTCAAGTAATTTCAGTGTGAAGTTGAAAGATCGTCGTGACAAGAGGATAAAAGATCTATGATATGATCATAGAGATGAATATCTGAATCACGAGTTTGGCACAGAATTAAGACATTGTGGAAATTGTTTCACAACTGATACAGCCTGGAACACCATAGTGTGATGGTGTGTCCAAACGTCATAGTTGCACCCTATTGGATATGGTGCATACCATGATGTCTCTTATCGAGTTACCACTATCGTTCATGGGTTAGGCATTAGAGACAACCACATTCACTTTAAATAGGGCACCACATAATTTCGTTGAGACGACACCGTATGAACTATGGTTTGGAGAAACCTAAGTTGCCGTTTCTTGAAAGTTTGGGGCTGCGACGCTTATGTGAAAAGGTTTCAGGTTGATAAGCTCGAACCCAAAGCAGATAAAATGCATCTTCATAGGACACCCAAAAACAGTTGGGTATACCTCCTAATTCAGATCCGAAAGCAATAGGGATTGTTTCTTGAATCGGGTCCTTTTTCGAGGAAAGGTTTCTCTCGAAAGAATTGAGTGGGAGGATGGTGGAAACTTGATGAGGTTATTGAACCGTCTCTTCAACTAGTGTGTGGCAGGGCACAGGAAGTTGTTCCTGTGGCACCTACACCAATTGAAGTGGAAGCTTATGATATTGATCATGAAACTTCGGATCAAGTCACTACCAAACCTCGTGGGATGACAAGGATGCGTACTACTTCAGAGTGGTACGTAATCCTGTCTTGAAGGTCATGTTGCTAGACAACAATGAACCTACGAGCTATGGAGAAGCGATGGTGGGCCCGGATTCCGATAAATGGCTTGAGGCCATAAAATCCGAGAGAGGATCCATGTATGAAAACAAAGTGTAGACTTTGGCAGAACGGCTCGATGGTCGTAAGGCTAATGAGTACAGATGGATTTCAAAAGGAAGACGGACAATGATGGTAAATGTCACCATTAAGAAAGCTTGACTTGTCGTTAAGATGTTTTCCGACAAGTTCAAGGAGTTGACTACGATGAGATTTTCTCACTCGTAGCGATGCTAAGAGTCTGTTGGAATTATATTAGTGATTACTGCATTATTTATGAAATCTTGCAGATAGGATGTCAAAACATTGTTTCCTCGACGACTTTAATGAGGAAATGTTGTATGTGATACAACCGGAAGGTTTTGTCAATCCCGAAAGATGCTAATAAGTATGCAAAGCTCCAGCAATCCTTATAAGGACTGGAGTGAGCATCTCGGAGTTGGAATGTATGCTTTGATGATGATCAAAAATTTTGGGTTTGTACAAAGTTTATGAGGAACTTGTATTTCCAAAGAAGTGAGTGGGAGCACTATAGAATTTCTGATGAGTATATGTTGTTGACATATTGTTGATCAGAAATGACGTAGAATTTCTGGAAAGCATATAGGGTTATTTTGAAAGTGTTTTTCAATGGAAAGCCTGGATTAAGCTACTTGAACATTGAGCATCAAGATCTATAAGGATAGATCAAAATGCTTAATAATACTTTCAAATGAGCACATACCTTGACATGATCTTGAAGGTGTTCAAGATGGACCAGTCAAAGAAGGAGTTCTTGCCTGAGTTGTAAGGTACGAAGTTAAGACTTAAAGCTCGACCACGGCAGAATAGAGAGAAAGGACGAAGGTCGTCCCCTATGCTTTTATCATAGGCTCTCTACAGTATGCTATGCTGTGTACCGCACCTGTAGTGTGCCTTGCCATGAGTCAGTCAAGGGGTACAAGAGTGATCTAAGAATGGATCACAGGACAGCGGTCAAAGTTATCCTTAGTAACTAGTGGACTAAGGAATTTTCTCGATTATGGAGGTGATAAAGAGTTTGACGTAAAGAGTTATGTCGATGCAAGCTTAACACCTATCCGGATAGCTCTGAGTAGAAATACCGGATACGTATAATGGAGCAACTTTTAGTATAGCTCCAAGTAGAACAGTTATTTGGAATAGCTCCAAATAGAACGTGGTAACTACATCTAGGAGATGACATAGAGATTTGTAAAGCACACACGGATCTAAAAGGTTCAGACCCGTTGACTATAACCTCTCTCACAAGCATAACATGATCAAACCCAGAACTCATCGAGTGTTAATCACATGGTAAATGTGAACTAGATTATTGACTCTAGTAAACATTTTGGGTGTAAGTCACATGGGGATGTGACCTTGAGTGTTAATCACATATCGATGTGAACTAGATTATTGACTCTAGTGCAAGTGGGAGACTGTTGGAAATATGCCCTAGAGGCAATAATAAAAGTATTATTATATTTCCTTGTTCATGATAATTGTCTTTTATTCATGCTATAACTATATTATCCGGAAATCGTAATACACGTGTGAATACATAGACCACAATATGTCCCTAGTGAGCCTCTAGTTGACTAGCTCATTGTGATCAACAGATAGTCATGGTTTCCTGGTTATGGACATTGGATGTCGTTGATAACGGGATCACATCATTAGGAGAATGATGTGATGGACAAGACCCAATCCTAAGCCTAGCACAAAGATCGTGTAGTTCGTTTGCTAGAGCTTTGCCAATGTCAAGTATCTCTTCCTTTGACCATGAGAGCGTGTAACTCCTGGATACCGTAGGAGTGCTTTGGGTGTATCAAACGTCACAACGTAACTGGGTGACTATAAAGGTGCACTACAGGTATCTCCGAAAGTATCTATTGTTTTATGCGGATCGAGACTGGGATTTGTCACTCCGTGTAAACGGAGAGGTATCTCTGGGCCCACTCGGTAGGACATCATCATATGCGCAATGTGACCAAGGAGTTGATCACGGGATGATGTGTTACGGAACGAGTAAAGTGACTTGCCGGTAACGAGATTGAACAAGGTATTGGATACCGACGATCGAATCTCGGGCAAGTAACATACCGATAGACAAAGGGAATTGAATACGGGATTGATTAAGTCCTTGACATCGTGGTTCATCCGATGAGATCATCGTGGAACATGTGGGAGCCATCATGGGTATCCAGATCCTGCTGTTGGTTATTGACCGGAGAACGTCTCGGTCATGTCTACATGTCTCCCGAACCCGTAGGGTCTACACACTTAAGGTTCGATGATGCTAGGGTTATAAAGGAAGTTTGTATGTGGTTACCGAATGTTGTTCGGAGTCCCGGATGAGATCCCGGACGTCACGAGGAGTTCCGGAATGGTCCGGAGGTAAAGATTTATATATGGGAAGTCCTATTTTGGCCACCGGAAAATGTTCGGGATTTTTCGGTATTGTACCGGGAAGGTTCTAGAAGGTTCCGGAGTGGGGCCCACCTGCATGGGGGGACCCACATGGACGTGGGTAGTGGGGGCAAGGCCCCACACCCCTGGTCAAGGCGCACCAAGATCCCCCCTTAGAAGGAATAAGATCATATCCCGAAGGGATAAGATCAAGATCCCTAAAAAGGGGGGATAACAATCGGTGGGGAAGGAAATAATGAGATTTCTTTCCTCCCACCTTGGCCAACGCCCCAATGGACTTGGAGGGCAAGAAACCAGCCCCTCCACCCCTATATATAGTGGGGAGGCGCATGGGAGCTATACACGAAGTTCTGGCGCAGCCCTCCCCCTCTCACAAGTACTCCTCCTCTCTCGCGGTGCTTGGGGAAGCCCTGCAGGATTGCCACGCTCCTCCACCACCACCACGCCGTTGTGCTGCTGCTGGATGGAGTCTTCCTCAACCTCTCCCTCTCTCCTTGCTGGATCAAGGCTTGGGAGACGTCACCGGACTGTATGTGTGTTGAACGCGGAGGTGCCGTGCGTTCGGCACTTGATCATCGGTGATTTGAATCACGACGAGTACGACTCCATCAACCCTGTTCACTTGAACGCTTCCGCTTAGCGATCTACAAGGGTATGTAGATGCATTCTCTTTCTACTCGTTGCTGGTCTCTCCATAGATAGATCTTGGTGACACGTAGGAAAATTTTGAATTTCTGCCACGTTCCCCAACAGCACGACCTCTTGCGAGCGTTGGCAGAACAAGATTAGGCATTTGACAAGTTTCCTACGGGGATGGGCTAAGCACCTTAGTGGGGTTTATAAAGTTGAAAAGGAAAGGCTCCTTTCTCTGATTCAGGCCCTAGATATAAAAGCCGAGTCCATGATTTTGCAATCTGCGGAGCTCCATATTAAGCTCGAGGCGGAGATGAGGTTGAAAGAACTTCTTCGTGAGGAAGAATTAAAGTGGGCGTTGCGGGATAAGGTTCACAGAGTGGTCCAGGGGGACGCAAACACTCAATTCTTTCACTTGATTGCTAATGGCAAACACAAAAAGAAGAGAATCTTTCAGCTTGAGCAAGAGGAAGGAACGATTGTAGGGCAGGACAACCTGAAATTTTATATCACCGAATATTATAAGAAGCTATTTGGACCTCCGCGGGACAGTTGTGTATCCCTCGATGAGTCCAGGATTGAGGATGTGCCTCGACTAACTGCTCATGATAATGATATTCTGGTTGCCCCATTCTCGGAGAAGGAGGTGTTTGATGCTATATCGCAGATGAAAAACAATAAGGCTCCCGGGCCTGATGGATTCCCGGCGGAGTTTTACAAGAGATGTTGGCACATTATTAAGGGGGATTTACTTCCAATGTTTCACGATCTTTTCTCTGGACAGCTTCAGTTATTTCACTTAAATTTTGGAACAATAACACTGCTTCCTAAGAAAACGGATGCTGTGAGAATCGAGCAGTTTAGGCCGATCTGTCTTCTCAATGTTAGTTTCAAAATTTTCACCAAGGTTGGGCCAAGGAGGCTGGTCAAGTGGGTGGCCTGGTACCTCATCTAGTTGATGGAGGTGTGTCCATCCTCCAATATGCTGATGATACAATCATCTTTATGGAGCATGACTTGGAAAAGGCGAGAAATATGAAGCTGGTGTTATGCTTATTTAAACAATTGACCGGGTTAAAAATTAACTTTCACAAAAGCGAGTTGTTGTTGGGGAACATAGCATAAATTTAAAATTTTCCTACGTGTCACCAAGATCTATCTATGGAGTCATCTAGCAACGAGGGAGGAGTGGATCTACATACCCTTGTAGATCGCGCGCGAAAGCGTTCAAGAGAACGGGGTTGATGAAGGCGTACTCGACGTGATCCAAATCACCGGAGATCCTAGCACCGAACGGACGGCACCTCCGCGTTCAACACACGTACGGAGCAGCAACGTCTCCTCCTTCTTGATCCAGCAAGGGGGGAGGAGAGGTTGAGGAAGATGGCTCCAGCAGCAGCACGACGGCATGGTGGTGATGGAGCTGCAGTACTCCGGCAGGGCTTCGCCAAGCTCTATGGAGGAGGAGGATGTGTTGGAGAGGGAGAGGGAGGCACCAAAGGCAAAGGTGAGAAGTCCTTCATATCCCCCACTATATATAGGGGGGCCTAGGGGGGGGCACCGACCCTAGGAGATCCAATCTCCTAGAGGGGGCGGCGGCCAAGGGAGGAATCCCTCCTCCCCAAGGCACCTAGGAGGTGCCTTCCCCTCTTAGGACTCTTCCTTAGGGTTTCCCCCACCCTTAGGCACATGGGCCCTAGGGGGAAGTGGCGCCCCAGCCCACTTTGGGCTGGATCCCTTCCGACTTCAGCCCATGGGGCCCTCCGGGATAGGTGGCCCCACCCGGTGGACCCCCGGGACCCTTCCGGTGGTCCCGGTACAATACCGGTGACCCCGAAACTTGTCCCGATGGCCGAAATAGCACTTCCTATATATAATTGTTTACCTCCGGACCATTCCGGAACTCCTCGTGACGTCCGGGATCTCATCCGGAACTCCGAACAACATTCGGGTTACTACATATACATATCCCTACAACCCTAGCGTCACCGAACCTTAAGTGTGTAGACCCTACGGGTTCGGGAGACATGTAGACATGACCGAGATGACTCTCCAGTCAATAACCAACAGCGGGATCTGGATAACCATGTTGGCTCCCACATGTTCCACGATGATCTCATCGGATGAACCACGATGTCAAGGACTTAATCAATCCCGTATACAATTCCCTTTGTCTATCGGTACGATACTTGCCCGAGATTCGATCGTCGGTATCCCGATACCTTGTTCAATCTCGTTACCGGCAAGTCTCTTTACTCGTTTCGTAACACATCGTCCCGTGATCAACTCCTTGATCACATTTGTGCACATTATGATGATGTCCTACCGAGTGGGCCCAGAGATACCTCTCCGTCACACGGAGTGACAAATCCCAGTCTCGATTCGTGCCAACCCAACAGACACTTTCGGAGATACCTGTAGTGTACCTTTATAGCCACCCAGTTATGTTGTGACGTTTGGCACAACCAAAGTATTCCTACGGTATCCGGGAGTTGCACAATCTCATGGTCTAAGGAAATGATACTTGACATTAGAAAAGCTTTAGCGAACGAACTACACGATCCTTGTGCTAGGCTTAGGATTGGGTCTTGTCCATCACATCATTCTCCTAATGATGTGATCCCGTTATCAACGACATCCAATGTCCATGGTCAGGAAACCGTAACCATCTATTGATTAACGAGCTAGTCAACTAGAGGCTTACTAGGGACATGGTGTTGTCTATGTATCCACACATGTATCTGAGTTTCCTATCAATACAATTCTAGCATGGATAATAAACGATTATCATGAACAAGGAAATATAATAATAACCAATTTATTATTGCCTCTAGGGCATATTTCCAACAGTCTCCCACTTGCACTAGAGTCAATAATCCAGTTCACATCGCTATGTGACTAACACTCAAGGTCACATCCCCATGTGACTAACACCCAAAGAGTTTACTAGAGTCAATAATCTAGTTCACATTACCATGTGATTAACACTCGATGAGTTCTGGGTTTGATCATGTTATGCTTGTGAGAGATGTTATAGTCAACGGGTCTGAATCTTTCAGATCCGTATGTACTTCGCAAATTTCTATGTCATCTTGTAGATGCAACTACTACGCTACATTTGGAGCTATTCCAAATAACTGTTCTACTATACGAATCCAGTTTTACTACTCAGAATAATCTGGATTAGTGTCAAAGTTTGCATCGGCGTAACCCTTTACGACGAACTCTTTTACCACCTCCATAATCGAGAAAATTCCTTAGTCCAGTAGTTACTAAGGATAACTTTGACCGCTGTCCTGCGATCCATTCTTAGATCACTCTTGTACCCCTTGACTGACTCATGGCAAGGCACACTTCAGGTGCGGTACATAGCATAGCATACTGTAGAGCCTACGTCTTAAGCATAGGGGACGACCTTCGTCCTTTCTCTCTATTCTGCCATGGTCGAGCTTTAAGTCTTAACTTCATACCTTACAACTCAGGCAAGAACTCCTTCTTTGACTGATTCATCTTGAACACCTTCAAGATCATGTCAAGGTATGTGCTCATTTGAAAGTACCATTAAGCGTTTTGATCTATCCTTATAGATCTTGATGCTCAATGTTCAAGTAGCTTAATCCAGGCTTTCCATTGAAAAACACTTTCCAAATAACCCGATATGCTTTCCAGAAATTCTACGTCATTTCTGATCAACAATATGTCAACAACATATATTCATCAGAAATTCTATAGTGCTCCCACTCACTTCTTTGGAAATACAAGTTTCTCATAAACTTTGTATACACCCAAAACTTTGATCATCTTATCGAAGCATACATTCCAACTCCGAGATGCTTACTCCAGTCCTTAGAAGGATTGCTGGAGCTTTGCATACTTATTAGCATCTTTCAGGATTGACAAAACCTTCCGGTTGTATCACATACAACCTTTCCTCAAGAAAATCGTTGAGAAAACAATGTTTTTTTTACATCCTATCTGCAATATTTCATAAATAATGCAGTAATCGCTAATATAATTCCAACAGACTCTTAGCATCGCTACGAGTGAGAAAGTCTCATCATAGTCAACTCCTTGAACTTGTCGGAAAACATCTTAACGACAAGTCGAGCTTTCTTAATGGTGATACCTACCATCATTGTCCGTCTTCCTTTTAAAATCCATATGTACCTAACAGCCTTACGACCATCAAGTAGTTCTCCCAAAGTCTACACTTTGTTTTCATATATGGATCCTCTCTCGGATTATATGGCCTCGAGCCATTTTGGAATCCGGGCCCACCATCGCTTCTCCAAAGCTTGTAGGTTCATTGTTGTCTAGCAACATGACTTCCAAGACAGGATTACATACCACTCTGAAGTAGTACGCATCCTTGTCATCCCACGAGGTTTGGTAGTGACTTGATCTGAAGTTTCATGATCACTATCATAAGCTTCCACTTCAATTGGTGTAGGTGCCACAGGAACAACTCCCTGTGCCCTGCCACACACTAGTTGAAGAGACGGTTCAATAACCTCATCAAGTCTCCACCATCCTCCCACTTAATTCTTTCGAGAGAAACTTTTCCTCGAGAAAGGACCCGATTCTAGAAACAATCCCTTATTGCTTTCGGATCTGAGACAGGAGGTATACCCAACTGTTTTGGGTGTCCTGTGAAGATGCATTTATCCGCGTTGGGTTCGAGCTTATCAGCCTGAAACTTTTTCGCATAAGCGTCGCAGCCCCAAACTTCTAAGAAATGATAGCTTAGGTTTCTCTAAACCATAGTTCATGTGGTGTCATCTCATCGGAATTACATGGTGCCCTATTTAAAGTGAATGTGGTTGTCTTTAATGCCTAACCCATAAACTATCGTGGTAATTCGATAAGAGACATCATGGTATGCATCATATCCAATAGGGTGCAGTTATGATGTTCGGACACACCATCACACTATGGTGTTCCAGGCTGTATTAGTTGTGAAATAATTTCCACAATGTCTTAATTTTGTGCCAACCTCGTAATTCAGATATTCATCTCTATGATCATATCATAGATATTTTATCCTCTTGTCACGACGATCTTTCAACTTCACCCTGAAATTACTTGAACCTTTCAATAATTCAGACTCGTGATTCATCAAGTAAATATACTCAACATCTACTCAAATCATCTGTGAAGTAAGAACATAACGATATCCACTACATGCCTCAGCACTCATTGGACTGCACACATCAAAATGTATTACTTCCAACAAGTTGCTTTCTAGTTCCATTTTACTGAAAAACGAGGCTTTCAGTCATCTTGCCCATGTGGTATAATTTGCATGTCTCAAGTGATTCAAAATCAAGTGAGTCCAAACGGTCCATTTGCATGGAGTTTCTTCATGCATATACACCAATAGACATGGTTCGCATGTCTCAAACCTTTCAAAACATGTGAGCCCAAAGATCCATCAACATGGAGCTTCTTCATGCGTTTTATACCGATATGACTTACGTGGCAGTGCCACAAGTAGGTGGTACTATCATTACTATCTTATATCTCTTGGCATGAACATGTGTATCACTACAATCGAGATTCAATAAACCATTCATTTTAGGTGTAAGACCATTGAAGGTATTATTCAAATAAACAGAGTAACCATTATTCTCCTTAAATGAATAACCGTATCGCGATAGACATAATCCAATCATGTCTACGCTCAATGCAAACACCAAATAACAATTATTTAGGTTTTAATACCAATCTTGATGGTAGAGGGAGCGTGCGATGCTTGATCATATCAACCTTGGAAACACTTCCAACACATATCGTCAGCTCACCTTTAGCTAGTCTCCGTTTATTCCGTAGCTTTTATTTCGAGTTACTAACACTTAGCAACCGAAATACCGTGGTGCTACTAGGAGTACTAGTAAAGTACACATTAACACAATGTATATCCAATATACTTCTATCGACCTTGCCAGCCTTCTCATCTACCAAGTATCTAGGGTAATTCTGCTTCAGTGGCTGTTCCCCTTATTACAGAAGCACTTAGTCTCGGGTTTGGGTTCAACCTTGGGTTTCTTCACTAGAGCAGCAGCTGATTTGCCGTTTCATGAAGTATCCCTTCTTGCCCTTGCCCTTCTTGAAACTAGTGGTTTCACCAACCATCAACAATTGATGCTCCTTCTTGATTTCTACTTTTGTGGTGTCAAACATCGCGAATATCTCAAGGATCATCATATATGTCCCTGATACATTATAGTTCATCATGAAGCTCTAGCAGCTTGGTGGTAATGACTTTGGAGAACTATCACTATTTCATTTGGAAGATCAACTCCCACTTGATTCAAGCGATTGTTGTACTCAGACAATCTGAGCACAAGCTCAACAATTGAGCTTTTCCCCTTAGTCTGCAGGCTAAGAAAATCGTCGGAGGTCTTATACCTCTTGACGTGGGCACGAGCCTGAAATCCCTATTTTAGCCCTCGAAACATCTCATATGTTTCGCAACGTTTCAAGACATCTTCGGTGCCTCAACTCTAAACCGTTTAATTGAACTATCACGTAGTTATCAAATGTGTATGTCAGATGTTCGCAACATCCATAGACGACGTTCGAGGTTCAGCACACTTAGCGGTGCATTAAGGACATAAGCCTTCAATGAAGCAATGAGGATAATCCTCAGTTTACGGACCTAGTCCACATAATTGCTACTATCAACTTTCAACTAAATATTCTCTAGGAACATATCTAAACAGTAGAACTAAAGCGCGAGCTACGACATAATTTGCAAAAAACTTTTGACTATGTTCAGGATAAATAAGTTCATCTTATGAACTCCCACTCATATAGACATCCCTCTAGTCATCTAAGTGATTACCTGATCTGAGTCAACTAGGCCGTGTCCGATCATCACGTGAGACGGACTAGTCATCATCGGTGAACATCTTCATGTTGATCGTATCTACCATACGACTCATGCTCGACCTTTCGGTCTCTTGTGTTCCGAGGCCATGTCTGTACATGCTAGGCTCGTCAAGTCAACCTAAGTGTTTTGCATGTGTTCTGAGGCCATGTCTGTACATGCTAGGCTCGTCAACACCCGTTGTATTCGAATCGTAAGAATCTATCACACCCGATCATCACGTGGTGCTTCGAAACAACGAACTTTCGCAACGGTGCACTGTTAGGGGGAACACCTTCTTGAAATTTTAGTGAGGGATCATCTTATTTACTACCGTCGTTCGAAGCAAATAAGATGTATAAACATGATAAACATCACATGCAATCAAATAGTGACATGATATGGCCAATATCATATTGCTCCTTTTGATCTCCATCTTCGGGGCTCCATGATCATTATCGTCACCGGCATGACACCATGATCTCCATCATCATGATCTCCATCATCGTGTCTTCATGAAGTTGTCTCGCCAACTATTACTTCTACTACTACAGCTAACAATTAGCAATAAAGTAAAGTAATTACATGACGTTTATGTTGACATGCAGGTCATAAATAAATAAAGACAACTCCTATGGCTCCTGCCGGTTGTCATACTCATCGACATGCAAGTCTTGATTCCTATTACAAGAACATGATCAATCTCATACATCACATATCATTCATCACATTCTTCTTGGCCATATCACATCACATAGCATACCCTATAAAAACAAGTTAGACGTCCTCTAATTGTTGTTTGCAGGTTTTACGTGACTGCTATGGGTTTCTAGCAAGAACGTTTCTTACCTACGCAAAGACCGCAACGTGATATGCCAATTGCTATTTACCCTTCATAAGGACCCTTTTCATCAAATCCGATCCGACTAAAGTGGGAGAGACAGACACCCGCTAGCCACCTTATGCAACTAGTGCATGTCAGTCGGTGGAACCAGTCTTACGTAAGAGTACGTGTAAGGTCGGTTCGGGCCGCTTCATCCCACAATGCCGCCGAATCAAGATTGGACTAGTAACGGTAAGCATATTGAACAAAATCAACTCCCACAACTACTTTGTGTTCTACTCGTGCATAGAAACTATGCATAAACCTGGCTCATGATGCCACTATTGGGGAACGTAGCATAAATTCAAAATTTTCCTACGTGTCACCAAGATCTATCTATGGAGTCATCTAGCAACGAGGGAGGAGTGGATCTACATACCCTTGTAGATCGCGCGCGGAAGCGTTCAAGAGAACGGGGTTGATGAAGGCATACTCGACGTGATCCAAATCACCGGAGATCCTAGCGCCGAACGGATGGCACCTCCGCGTTCAACACACGTACGGAGCAGCGACGTCTCCTCCTTCTTGATCCAGCAAGGGGGGAGGAGAGGTTGAGGAAGATGGCTCCAGCAGCAGCACGACGGCGTGGTGGTGATGGAGTTGCAGTACTCCGGCAGGGCTTCGCCAAGCTCTATGAAGGAGGAGGATGTGTTGGAGAGGGAGAGGGAGGCACCAAAGGCAAAGGTGAGAAGTCCTCCATATCCCCCACTATATATAGGGGGCCTAGGGGGGCGCCGGCCCTAGGAGATCCAATCTCCTAGGGGGGGGGGGGCGGCAGCCAAGGGAGGAATCCCTCCTCCCCAAGGCACCTAGGAGGTGCCTTCCCCTCTTAGGACTCTTCCTTAGGGTTTCCCCCACCCTTAGGCACATGGGCCCTAGGGGGAAGTGGCGCCCCAGCCCACTTTGGGCTGGATCCCTTCCCACTTCAGCCCATGGGGCCCTCCGGGATAGGTGGCCCCACCCAGTGGACCCCCGGGACCCTTCCGGTGGTCCTGGTACAATACCGGTGACCCCGAAACTTGTCCCGATGGCCGAAATAGCACTTCCTATATATAATTCTTTACCTACGGACCATTTCGGAACTGCTCGTGACGTTCGGGATCTCATCCGGGACTCCGAAGAACATTCGGGTTACTGCATATACATATCCCTACAACTCTAGCGTCACCGAACCTTAAGTGTGTAGACCCTACGGGTTCGGGAGACATGTAAACATGACCGAGATGACTCTCTGGTCAATAACCAACAGCGGGATCTAGATGCCCATGTTGGCTCCCACATGTTCCACGATGATCTCATCGGATGAACCACGATGTCAAGGACTTAATCAATCCCGTATACAATTCCCTTTGTCTATCGGTACGATACTTGCCCGAGATTCAATCGTCGGTATCCCGATACCTTGTTCAATCTCGTTACCGACAAGTCTCTTTACTCGTTCCGTAACACATCATCCCGTGATCAACTCCTTGATCACATTTGTGCACATTATGATGATGTCCTACCGAGTGGGCCCAGAGATACCTCTCCGTCACACGGAGTGACAAATCCCAGTCTCGATTCGTGCCAACCCAACAGACACTTTCGGAGATACCTGTAGTGTACCTTTATAGCCACCCAGTTATGTTGTGACGTTTGGCACACCCAAAGTATTCCTACGGTATCTGGGAGTTGCACAATCTCATGGTCTAAGGAAATGATACTTGACATTAGAAAAGCTTTAGCGAACGAACTACACGATCCTTGTGCTAGGCTTAGGATTGGGTCTTGTCCATCACATCATTCTCCTAATGATGTGATCCCGTTATCAACGACATCCAATGTCCATGGTCAGGAAACCGTAACCATCTATTGATTAACGAGCTAGTCAACTAAAGGCTTACTAGGGACATGGTGTTGTCTATGTATCCACACATGTATCTGAGTTTCCTATCAATACAATTCTAGCATGGATAATAAACGATTATCATGAACAAGGAAATATAATAATAACCAATTTATTATTGCCTCTAGGGCATATTTCCAACAGTTGTTCTGCTTTGGTAGAGCCAACGATGAACAAGAGGCTTATAGGCAATTGTTCGGGTGTGATTTGGGGGCTTTGCCTTTCACCTACTTAGGAATACCAATCCACCATCGTAAGCTGACAAACACAGAGTGGAAGTGCATCGAGGATCGATTTGAAAAGAAACTGAGTTGCTGGAAGGGCAAGCTCATGTCGTACGGAGGCCGTTTAATTCTGATAAATTCGGTTCTCACGAGTATGCCTATGTTTCTTTTGTCGTTCTTTGAAGTCCCAGTTGGAGTTAGGAAAAGACTGGACTTCTATTGATCGCGTTTCTTCTGGCAAGGTGATGAGATTAAAAGAAAATACCGGTTAGCCAAATAGGATATCATCTGTAGACCGAAAGACCAAGGGGGTTTTGGTATTGAGAATCTTGAAGTTAAGAACAGATGTCTTCTCAGCAAGTGGTTGTGGAAGTTATCAAGTGGAACTGACGCCACTTGGGCGCAAATCCTCCGTAGCAAGTATCTTCAAACCAAAACTCTGTCTCAGGTGACAGTAAGACTGACTGATTCACGCTTTTGGAAAGGTCTTATGAAAGTAAAGTTGTCCTTGTTTAATAGGACAAAGTTTATTGTTGGTGACGGTGCCAGTACGCGATTCTGGGAGGATACTTGGCTCGGAGAGACACCCTTAGCAATCCAATACCCGTCTTTGTATCGTATAGTTCAAAGACGTGAGACTTTTGTTGCCACGGTATTACAATCGATCCCCCTTAATATTCAGTTCAGAAGGGCATTAGCGGGTAATCGTTGGGAAGAATGACTGCATCTAGTAAGGAGACTGATGGACATTCAGCTTTCCCAACAACCAGATGAATTATGCTGGAAGCTTACTAGGTCTGGAGTTTTTACTGTTAAATCAATGTATGTTGATGTTATTAATTCAAGCTCGATTCCTAGTTCCAAACATGTTTGGGCTGTCAAAGTCCCTTTGAAAATCAAAGTGTTTATGTGGTTTCTGCATAAACAAGTTACTTTAACCAAGGACAACTTGACAAAGCGTAATTGGAAGGATCTGCTAGGTGTAGTTTCTGTGATCGGGATGAGACGATCAAACACCTTTTTCTTGTTTTCCCGCTAGCTAAAGTTTTATGGAGGACGATCCATATTGCTTTTAATATTACTCCACCGAATTCAGTCAACACGTTATTTGAAACGTGGCTTAACGGGGTAGAGCCCGAGTTAGCGAGACATATTCGTGTAGGAGTCTGTGCCTTGGTGTGGGCGCTCTGGAATTGCAGAAATGATTTGGTTTTTAACAAGACAACACATATTTATTTTTTGCAGGTTATTTTCAGAGCCACGGCGTTGATCCGTTTGTGGTCGCTACTCACTCCGACGGAGGCCAGGAAACGTTTGGTTACTGGATCTATCCGCTGGGAGATGGTAGATCGGGATATCTTCAACCGGTTTGGATGGCGATCATGTAATAGGATAGACAATTAGTTTACCTATCTTTTTTCAGCCAGCCGGTTGTGGCGTCTTTTATATGTTTAGTCTGTGTTTCTAGCCCATGTTGGCTATGTGTGAGCTTTGTTCACTTTTCAGTAGGAGACTTTGAGACTTTGTTGAAACTTATTTGGTTTAATAAGATGGCCGTATGCATCGATCTGATGCAGAGGCCGGGTATCCCCTTTTCAAAAAAAAAAGCAGTGGCTGTAACCAGCCCAGTAATCTGTCACGTACAGCACATGGCATCGACTAGGAGAAGAGAGGGACGACGTCCGGTTCAACGGAATCCGTGACCGGCTGGCATGTCAGGTATGCCCCCTTCCGCCCAACTCGACACAGGGCCGCCGATCGGGACCGGCCAGCGGAGAGCGGGCTCGCCGCCTCGGCCGGACCGATCGCAGCCTTCGTCGACACGACAGCGGATTCTGGTAGGAGAGCTGGGAGCTTTTCTTCTCTGGAGAAGTTGACGCCGAGCAGAGCGGAGCAGATGGATGCTCCGGCGTCGCCATCGTTCGATCTGATCAACCCAGCCCGAGGAGAGGACGTCAGGCTACCTACGAGCGAGCGAGTAAACCGCACGCGATCGAGCATGTCACACACTGGTGGACGCCGGCTTTCTCGGCATGTCCACCGCTGCATCCAGCTTCTCCGCCAGATGGGTAAAAACAGGACAATGCAGTGCAGTTCATTATCTGAATGATGTTTTTTTGTTGCTGGGAACCGAATAATGATGTTGCATTTTCTCCTCTCCTTTTCCGCTAAAAGGACTCTTATATAAATATATATTTTTTGGTCAAATTAACTGGTACTCGCTGAATATGATGGGTTTAAAAACCCTGAAACGATCAAGCTTGATAAGGTCGAGACTTGGTGCCAAGTTCGTAAGCTACCTAACATGGTTCCGAAGAGGGAACAATTCGTGACGTATTGGTGAAGTTTCAGAACTGAAAATAGAGTGGGTTTATTTATAGGTGAGTTCATACGAGTCAGAGTTAAGGTTGATGTCAATAACAAGCTGACAAGATTCGTTGGTTCTACAAAGTCAGGAAAAACTGAATTTTATGCCGAGTAAATAGGCAACTTTTGATTAAATTAATTCAAAAATAAACCATGAGCATGACATAAACAACACTAAGCACATACTGATATTTGGCCATATTATTGCGTACTAGACAGATAGCTAGTAGAAACATCTATGCAAATAACTAATACGGATTAAACAATAATAAACAGGAGCGGGATAAGCGAGTTATACCCTCTGATCGGCCAGGCAGAGGCCACGGCGGCGTCCTCCATGGCCTTCTTCTCGGCGGCACGGTCGACTTCGTTGGTGGTGGACATGGTCACGTTCAAGAAGATGTGGACGTAGAGGATGCAACGGACGTGAATGAACAGCGGAGAGCAGTCGCGTAGGAGACGCTCCCCCAAAACCTAATCGTCCCTCTCTCGTACATGATTCGGAGAGGCGGTGTTTCGGAAGCCTACTCTCCCGTCAACCGTGTACGTGATGGATGGGATGGTATCACTAGCGGCGGTAGCAGCAAAGTAACGATAGTAGGCGTGGAGGCAGATGCGATCTATTTCGTGGCAGCTAGGATTGGCTGGCGCCTCTAATATATAGGTGTGGACGCGTGAAGAGACGTGGGATGGACCCTTGTCCATGTCGGTGATAGCCCATGATCTGACGTATCAAATCGTGGCTCTTCTGCTAGGGACTCTCTGTTCCTGACCGGCAAAAATAAGCACATAGGTGTGAGCTCGGCTCGGCCGCGACACGTCGTGCCGAGGTGGGTGGCGGAGGAGGAGTGGCGTGGGATCCACTTCTCTTCTCAAACTTCAATAGCATGTGGAAGAGAACCCCTTATAAGAAGGCCCAACTCCTCTCCAAATAGCAATGTGGGACTAAACTTCTCACCACACATAGTGCTATATAATCCACATGGGCCCTTGTACATTTTCTAAACTTGTTAGATGGGCCCTAAGGCCACCCTCATATTTCAACAAATTCCCCACCGGATCTCAAGGGTCCATTTTGTCCTTAGTTCCAAACATTGTTTGGATATACCAGTATTTCAGTGGAGACCTGTTAAGGTTGAACTCCACCAAGAGCAACTAGCTACACTCATTCACAACTGAACAATTGATTATGCCTTGAATTGTCAGTTTGGCGTAAAGAAGTTTCACCACATGTCTTAGTAATAGTACTAGACTGCCGAAGGCTGACCCCTCCGGTGGAGCATATTAACACTCCTGGCATATTCATGAGCTTGCTAGAGATCACCCCAATCTCATAAGTTGTGACCAGTAGTCGAGCTCATATAGGTGTGCTCCTCCAAAGATCGCTCTACAATATAGCATCTTGCTTGTATAAGCTCTGGAACACATTAAGACAGTAGTCAACGTACCATTCCGTTTCCGATAGTATTGCATCTTCAACGAAGTGGGTTAGTAAAGTTACTCTCCTCAATTCACCACTGGCTTGTTTCCCAGGTCCTACTTCACGGGATCTCCGATCACATAGGTTGGGTTACCCCCATGGCAACTTATGTGGGTCTCATGCCCATCTCCCTCGATGTATTATCTATCACAACACGCGGTAACCCTTTAGTAAAGGGATCTGCCAAATCCTTAGCCGTTTGGATATATCCAAATGCTACCACTTCGGAGTTTCTTAAACGCCTGATAGTTTTCAATCTCATTCTTAGATGTTTATTGGAATTCATGTTGTTCTTTGAACTCTTTACTTTGGCAATAAATGTCTGATTGTCATAGTTCATAAGGATAGCCGGAACCGGCTTCTCAACCACTAGCAAGTCCATCAAAAGATCATGGAGCCATTTTGCTTCGACACCAGATGTGTCCAATGCTGTTAATTCTCCTTCCATTGTCGATCTCGTTAGGATCATTTGCTTGCAAGACTTCCAGGAACCAGTGCCACCTCCAGGAGTAAATATATACCCATTTGTGGTCTTCATCTCATCAGCATCATATATCCAATTCGCATCACTATACCCTTCAAGTATCGAAATGAAGTCCATAGTTCATATTACCTTTCAGATGACGCATAATTCTTTCAATAGAATGCCAATGTACATCAACCGGATTAGAAACAAGCCGACTCAGTTTGCTCACAACAAACGGATGTTAGGCCTCTTTGCGCTCGCTAGATACATGAGTGAACCAATAATTTGAGAGTATCTCAATTGATCTTTAATTGTTCTTTCAAACTTTTGAATCAACACATTAGGATCATATGATGTTTGAGATGGTTTGCAGTCCGAATATCCAAAACGACTCAAAACCTTCTCAACATAATGGGATTGCAGAAGTGTAATCCCACCCATATCATCTCGCAGTAGCTTGATCTCACTACGGCGACATCTCTCCAGTAGTCAATGTCTGGAGATCCATATGCTTCTGAAATAGAAGTGGGAGTATCATTCACGAGGTATATGAGGAAATCATCAACAAAGAATTTTGTAATCCTTTGTCTCTTACCCTTACCAAGGGTTTCCTCATCATCACCCTCAGGATTTTTCATCATGTGTTTGTTCATAATATTCCATAGGAATAGCAGGCTCAGGAGCCTCCTCAGATTTCTGTCTGAAGTGCTTTGCATATCTCTCATAGGAAAAATTTCCTCAAAGAATGTAGCATTCTTAGACTCCATAATTGTAGCAACCTTCACGTCAGGTACCTCAGATGTGACTACTAGAAATGTATAGCCATTCTTAGCGTAGCCCAAATTAACACAGTCCACAGTCCTTGGTCAAAGCTTACGCTTTTTGGGGATTGGCACAATGACTTCCACCAAGCAGATCCAGGTATGCAAGTACGAGAGTGTCGTCCTTCTCTTCTCCCATTACTCATAGGGAGTGACCTCATTGTCCCTTGTCGGAACTTTATTCAGGACAGGACATGATGTAAATATAGCCTCCCCCACCATGCCTTGGATAAATTCGATATCTAACATGGTGTTAACCAAACCATTTAGAGTACACTTTTCCATTTGATAACCCCGTTTGACTAGGGTGAATAGGGAGGCGTCCTCTCATGAATAATGTCGTGTTTCACACAAAAAGAATCAAACTCATTCAAGAAGTATTTCCGACCATGATTTGACTGCACTCAATTAATTTTCTTTTGAAGTTGATTCTCAACTTCTGTCTTATAGATTTTAAAGTAGTATAGAGCATCATCTTTAGTCTTTAACAGATATACATAGAAATATCAAGTGGAAACATCTATCAACGTCTAGTATTTCTTTCCACCTTTAGTCAACACATCATTCATCTCACAAAGATCAGAACGTATGAGTTCTAGTGGTGCCAAGAATCTCTCCTCCCCAGCCTTGTGAGGCTTGCGAGGTTGCTTAGATTGCACATACGAATGACACTTAGAACATTTGGCTAAAGTGAAACTCGGGATTAATTTCAATTCTGTTAGCCGCGTCACACGTGGCCAGGAACACTCTCGCATTGGGCTTCATGCCGTAGTCCACCATGTTGTAGTTCACCGTCGCCGTCAGCACGACCAACAGTAGCGAGAGCCTATGGCCACTTGTCCTTCGTGTGTTTTATTTCCCGTGATCGATCGAACGCTATTTCCATGAGTATGATATGATGATGCTGATTCGATCAGGTGGATAATTATGTCTATGGGGGATGAGAAAAAAGAACCGTCCAAGTGCCTACGTGGAAGTTTTTTTTAACTCAGCTTGATGGGCGGGCCCGGTCAATTAGTGACGTTAGGAAAGCACTTACCATTTTTGCCACTGTTATTTTTTCAGCACGATGAAATTTGCGGTGTTTTTTTTTCTGCTAATGATGCTGCTATTGTGGTGGTTTTGTGCATTTTACTCTGAGAGTAACTTTTATACTAAAATATTGTACTTATTTAAACTAACGGCACCACACTTTTGTTTTAGTGAGTATAATTTTCTACTACCTCTGTTCCTAAATATAAGTCTTTTTAGAGATTACAACAAGGACTAGATACAGAGTAAAATGAGTGAATCTACACTTTAAAATACGTTTATATAAATCCATGTGTAGTTCATATTAAAATCTTTAAAAATACATATATTTAAGAACAGATGGAGTATTACTTCTATTGTTCTTTGTTATATGGTTGCAATGCATATCACTTAAATATTTACTATTACTAGATTTAGATATATGATGTAACAAAAATTCTCTTTGACTTAATTTTTGAAAATTGCATTAGTTATATAGTGTATACATATATATTTACATGTTTATATGAGTGTATGTGTGCATGTGTATGTATATTTTTATATCATTAAATATCATGGTATGCTCTAACAAATATCTTCATAGTGTTCGAGGCGTATATTTAGTTAAGCATATTTGTACAAATTTCTAGCGTACGGAGAATTTGTCTTGCAAGTTAGGTTCATGAATAAACTAAAAGCATGTACATGGGATCCAATTGATTCTTGAACATGTGGTGGCTAAATTCCATGTTTTGAACCTTTTCTGATATCTATTCAAGATTTGCCCCTAGTCTGATAAAATATTGAGATCTGACCCTTTTGCTACCGTCAAGGTCCATGGCGGTAGGGTCTAACAGCCTACCGCCAAGGTCCCTGACGATAGGGTTGCATGCCCTACCGCAAAATTCTCCTAAGTGTTGAACACAGTGCTGTTGGAAATATGCCCTAGAGGCAATAATAAATTGGTTATTATTATATTTCCTTGTTCATGATAATCGTTTATTATCCATGCTAGAATTATATTGATAGGAAACTCAGATACATGTGTGGATACATAGACAACACCATGTCCCTAGTAAGCCTCTAGTTGACTAGCTCGTTGATCAATAGATGGTTGCGGTTTCCTGACCATGGACATTGGATGTCGTTGATAACGGGATCACATCATTAGGAGAATGATGTGATGGACAAGACCCAATCCTAAGCCTAGCACAAAGATCGTGTAGTTCGTATGCTAAAGCTTTTCTAAATGTCAAGTATCATTTCCTTAGACCATGAGATTGTGCAACTCCCGGATACCGTAGGAATACTTTGGGTGTGCCAAACGTCACAACGTAACTGGGTGGCCATAAAGGTACACTACAGGTATCTCCGAAAGTGTCTGTTGGGTTGGCATGAATCGAGACTGGGATTTGTCACTCCGTGTAAACGGAGAGGTATCTCTGGGCCCACTCGGTAGGACATCATCATAATGTGCACAATGTGACCAAGGAGTTGATCACAGGATGATGTATTACGGAACGAGTAAAGAGACTTGCCGGTAACGAGATTGAACAAGGTATCGGGATACCGACGATCGAATCTCGGGCAAGTATCGTACCACTAGACAAAGGGAATTGTATACGGGATTGATCGAATCCTCGACATCGTGGTTCATCCGATGAGATCATCGTGGAACATGTGGGAACCAACATGGGTATCCAGATCCCGTTGTTGGTTATTAACCGGAGAACCAACAAGTGCTCCCTAGGTGGTTTTGATAATTGATGACAACATATCTCTTGTTGGACTAACATTTCGATCTAGCATGTTTCAGATAAGTTCAACAATGGAGTGGCATGGACTAAAGGTTGTTGGAGTTTCGGATAAGTTCAACAATGGAGTGGCATGGACTAAAGATTGTGGGAACTCCTTCAAGATGCTAAGGACAAAGGATTGGCTAAAGCTTCAAGCTCGAGACTCCTCATTTTACATTTTAGTGATCCAAGATCACATTGAGTCTTTAGGAAAAGCCAATACTATCAAGGAGGGATGAAGTGTTGCTTAATGAGCCTCTTGCTTCATGTGCTTAGTGATATGCTCCAAAACCCTCAGCTACTTTCCCACTTCCACATATGACCTAAACCCTAAGCCAAACTCGGTCCTACCGATTCTTCCTATCCGGCGCCACCGAGTTTCACTTGTCATAAGCCACTACCAAACCCTAGCAATTCGGTTCTACCGATAGGGATCTCGGTCTCACCGAGATGGGATTGCAAACTCTCTGTTTCCCTTTCGTAACTTTTCGGTCTCACCGAAAGAGAGAATCGGTCCCACCGAGATTGCAATGTAAATTCAGTGTTTCCCCTTTGTAACTTTTCGGTCTCACCGAAAGAGCAAATCGGTCCCACCGAGTTTACCTGACCAACTCTCTGGTTAGCTAATTACCAAATTCGGTCTCACCGAGTTTGTGTAATCGGTCTCACCGAGATTACGTTATGCCCAAACCCTAACCATATCGGTCCTACCGAGTTGCATGTCAGTCCCACCGAAAATCTCTAACGGTCACTAGGTTTACATTTTCGGTCCGACCGAGTTTGTTGATTCAGTCCCACCGAGATTGGAAAACTGTGTGTAACGGTTGGATTTTGTGTGGAGGCTATATATACCCCTCCACCTCCTCTTCATTCGGAGAGAGAGCCATCAGAACACATACACCATTCCAACTCATATGTTCTGAGAGAGAACCACCTACTCATGTGTTGAGACCAAGATATTCCATTCCTACCATATGAATCTTGATCTCTAGCCTTCCCCAAGTTGTTTTCCACTCAAATCTTCTTTCCACCAAATCCAAATCCTATGAGAGAGAGTTGAGTGTTGGGGAGACTATCATTTGAAGCACAAGAGCAAGGAGTTCATTACCTACACACCATTTGTTACTTCTTGGAGAGTGGTGTCTCCTAGATTGGCTAGGTGTCACTTGGGAGCCTCCGACAAGATTGTGGAGTTGAACCAAGGAGTTTGTAAGGGAAAGGAGATCGCCTACTTCGTGAAGATCTACCGCTAGTGAGGCAAGTCCTGTGTGGGTGATGGCCATGGTGGGATAGACAAGGTTGCTTCTTCGTGGACCCTTTGTGGGTGGTTGCTTCTTCATGGACCCTTCATGGGTGGAGCCTTGTGTGGACTCGCGCAACCGTTACCCTTCATGGGTGGAGCCCTGTGTGGACTCGCGCAACCGTTACCCTTTGTGGGTTGAAGTCTCCATCAACGTGGATGTAGGATAGCACCACCTATCCGAACCACGAGAAAAACATCCGTGTCTTGAATTGCGTTTGATTTCTCCAAACCCTTCCCTTTACATTCTTGCAAGTTGCATGCTTTACATTCCGCTGCTCATATACTCTTGGCATGCTTGCTTGATATGTATTGTGTGTGTTGAAATTCTGCCTAAACTCCACTTAAACCGAAAAAGCTTAAAAATTGCAACTTTAGCATTAAGTGTCTAATCACCCCCCTCTAGACACATCTACTTCTAGATCCTACAAGTGGTATCAGAGCTTTGGTCTTCATTGCCTTGGTTTCATCACCATTGGAGGAAGATGGATGTGTCTACATTAGGAAGTCTTAGACATAGAGTGCCTATTCTTGATGGAGAGTATTTTCATGAGTGGAAAAATGAGATGCTTGTAATCTTCAATCAATATCATTTGAACAAGTATATTGCTAGCCCTTGTGCACCTCATATTGATACTTTGCATCCTACCCTAGATGAAGATATTGACATGATTCGCAATCTTAGAACTATTGAGCTCATTATTAGAGGATTGCCCAAAAATTGGATTGCTAGTTTGCCTACTCAAAATTGTGCCTATACTATATGGAAATTTCTTGAGGAACGATTTCCCGATCATTCCTTGAAAACTTTGGATGAAATTCTCCATAAATCTATTACCTTGAGTAAGATGAACTCTAGTGATCCTAGTTTTGGTAATTGTCTATTTGAACTTACCAATCTTAAGCATGCTAAAGGAGATGTTGGAATCATTAATGATATCATATTCAAAGCTATAAGAATTCATAAAAGTGACCACTTTGATGATCATTTATCTAATGAATTACCCTCTCTAGGAAATGATGAGTCACAAGGTCATGATGAACATGAATATTATGATGATGATGATAGTGACTTCGATCTTGATGATGCAATGAGACATTTTGGTCTTATGGCAAATCTTCGGGGATATGAATTAGGAGGAAAGGAATGGGTTCTTGATAGTGGATGTACTGATCATATGACCGGAGATGAAGAGATGTTTCGTGAGCTTGCTGAAAATGACGGCCCTCGAAAATATGTCACCTTTGGTGATAATTCAAAGGGTAAAGTGGTTGGCCTTGGTAAGGTGGCCATCTCACATGATAGTTCCATTCAAAATGTCATGCTCGTTAAATCTCTTGGCTACAACTTACTTTCAGTATCTAGACTTGCTGATTTCGGTTTGAATGTCCTATTTACTGAGGTAGATTGCCAAGTATTTCGTCGAGACAATCATAAAATGGTCTTTACGGGTATGCGTAGAGGTGATCTTTACATTGTCGATTTCTCTAAAAAGGCACAACCTAAAACTTGCTTTGTTGCTAAATCCTCAAAAGGTTGGTTGTGGCATAGACGACTAGGTCACGTTGGCATGAGAAACCTTGACAAGCTTATTAAAGGAAATCATATCCTTGGAGTTAACGATGTCATATTTGATAAGGATAGACTTTGCAGTGCTTGTCAAGCAGGTAAACAGGTTGGAGGAAGACATCCCGTGAAGAACATCATGACCACAAGGAGGCCACTCGAGCTACTACACATGGATCTTTTTGGTCCCAACGCCTACAAGAGTCTCGGTGGAAATTCTTTTGGTCTAGTTATAGTTGATGATTTTTCAAGATTTACGTGGGTGTTCTTTCTTAATGACAAGTCGCATGTCTAGAAGATCTTCAGAAGCTTCGCTAGGAAGGCCCAAAATCAGTTTGATGTGGAGATCAAGAAGGTTCGGAGTGACAACGAAACGGAGTTCAAGAACGCAAATGTGGACACCTTTCTTGACGAAGAAGGGATTTCACACGAGTTCTCGGCTACATACACACCTCAACAAAATGGAGTTGTTGAGAGAAAGAACCGGACGCTCATCGAAATGGCAAGAACGATGCTTGATGAATACAAGACGCCAAAGCACTTTTGGGCAGAAGCGGTTGAGACAGCTTGTCACGCAACAAATCGCTTATATCTTCACAAGCTACTCGGCAAGACGGTATACGAGCTTCTCACCGGTAACAAACCCCAAGTTGGATACTTTCGAGTATTCGGCTCAAAGTGCTACATTCTTGACAAGCATCGTCGTTCAAAGTTTGCTCCTAAATCTCATGAAGGTTTTCTACTTGGTTATGGCTCAAACTCTCACACTTACCGTGTCTACAACAATTTCACCCGAAAGGTTGAAGAGACGGTAGATGTGAAGTTTGATGAATCTAATGGCTCGCAAGTAGAGCAATTGCCAATTGATGTAGGAGACAAACACCCTTCAGAAGCAATTCAGGACTTGTCCATTGGCAAAATTCGCCCAACGGAGGTGAAGGAGAGTACTTCATCCATCCAAGTGGAAGCTTCTACTTCACGACAAGGTGAACCAAGAATCGACACGGAAGCATCCACAAGTGGGACACACCAAGATGAAGAAAACGAGGAAATACGTCAAGACGAACATCATCAACCTCCTTCTCCATCACGACAAGAGAATGACGACATCAACAGTAAAGAAGGCCAAGAAGAAGAACAAGATGAAGAAGATGTTCAACGAAGACCCAAGCAAAAGCTCTCACGAGTTCGAGCAAGAATTGCCAAAGATCATCCCGTCGAGCAAATCCTCAATGATATACAAACCGGGAGAATCACTCGCTCAAAAACTCGTTTAGCTAACTTTTGTGAAAACTATTCATTCATCTCTAGCATTGAACCTATGAAGGTTGAAGAAGCATTGGAAGATCCGGATTGGATAAACGCTATGCATGAAGAGCTACATAATTTTTAGAGAAACCAAGTTTGGACATTGGTCGAGAAGCCCGACAACAACCACAACATCATTGGTACCAAATGGGTGTTTCGCAAGAAGCAAGATGAAGATGGACAAGTGGTTCGCAACAAAGCACGTCTCGTCGCCCAAGGGTACACACAATTCGAAGGTATGGACTATGGTGAGACGTATGCTCCCGTTGCTAGACTTGAGTCCATTCGCATCTTACTTGCCTATGCTAATCACCATAATATAACCTTGTACCAAATGGACATTAAAAGTGCTTTTTCTAAATGGTGAAATAGAGGAGGAAGTTTATGTCAAACAACCTCCCGGCTTTATCAATCCTAAGAAACTAAATCATGTTTACAAACTTCACAAAGCTCTTTATGGTCTTAAACAAGCTCCTAGAGCATGGTATAAATGCTTGACCAAGTTCCTTACTACAAGTGGTTTTGAAATCGGGAAAATTGATTCTACTCTTTTTACTAAAAGGGTTAATGGAGAACTATTTGTATGCCAAATTTATGTTGATGATATCATATTTGGTTCAACTAACCCTCTCTTTAGTGAAAAGTTTGGAAAGCTAATGTCAGAGAAGTTTGAGATGTCTATGCTGAGTGAACTCAAATTCTTTCTCAGGTTGCAAATCAAGCAAACTAAAAAAGGTACATTTGTCTCTCAAACAAAGTACACCAAGGACTTATTCAAGAAGTTCAATATGCAAGAATGCAAAGGTATGTCCACACCCATGCCTACTAGTGGACATAATGATTTAACCAAAGATGGTGAACCGGTTGATCAAAAGGTTATCGCTCTATGATTGGTTCATTGTTATACCTATGTGCTTCACGTCCCGATATTATGCTAAGTGTGTGCATGTGTGCACGATATCAAGCTGCTCCTAAAGATTGTCATCTTAAGGCTGTGAAAAGGATAGTGAGATATTTAATCCATACACCAAATTTTGGCATTTGGTATCCTAAGAGGTCTTCTTTTGATCTTGTTGGCTATTCTGACTCGGATTATGCCGGAGACAAGGTTGATAGAAAGTCCACTTCGAGTACTTGTCAATTTCTTGGTAGATCTCTTGTGTCTTGGTCTTCCAAGAAACAAAACTCGGTATCCTTATCCACCGCCGAAGCGGAATACATTGCCACTGGTTCATGTTGTGCTCAATTACTTTGGATGACCCAAACTCTTAAAGATTATGGGATTTATGTGAAACATGTTCCACTGCTATGTGACAATGAAAGTGCTATCAAAATTGGTCATAATCCTGTACAACATTCTCGAACTAAGCATATTGAAGTTCGTCGTCATTTCATTCAAGATCATGTTGCTAAGGGTGACATCAATCTTAAGCATGTTCGCACCGATAAGCAATTAGCGGATATATTCACTAAACCACTTGATGAGAAAGTGTTTTGCAGGTTGAGAGGAGAATTGAACATCATTGATGCTTCGAACTTGGAGTAGAAACTTCATTGGATACATGCAAGACATGAGCTTATGATTAATCCATGATATATCTCTTATGACAACTATCTTGTGTCTTGAATATATTTGCACCTTGCATGTTGTCTAACCCATGTAGGTGCTTGGTTGAATCTAATTCCATGAGATTGCGACTCACTCACATCTTGAGCAATCTCTACAAGACCAAGACTCTACACAGTAGTGGTTGAAGACAAGGAAGCACAAAACCATTCAAACATATCCTTTGACAAATTCTATGTTAAGCTTCATGATTGTCATTTTTGGATACACAAGTGCTCTTCCTTGCAAGAACTAACCCATGTATGTAGATGAACTCAAACTCCAAGTGGTGCTCCCAACTCTTGATGAGCTACATCAATCGTGAGCACCCACACAAGTTCAACTACATGAGTAAGAACCACACCACCACCCAAGGTATGTTATTCCATCTTAGAGAAGCTTTACTCCAAGACATGAGTCAAAGCAACTCAACAAGATATGAATACATCAAGATGCTTAAACGAAAGATGGTAACCCCATTTTGAGCTTAAACGATGAGTATGACCTATGATCAAGTGTTCCCACTTGACTCCTAAGTTAATATACTCTAACATAGGTGACTGTCACCGCCCAACTCTAGATGAAGCTCTCTCGTGTTCTTTCTTTGTGTTATTGCATTTGTCTCATGCATGTTTATTTCCTCTCTCCTTTTTCAAAAAAAAACTTCATCTAGATCTTTCAGTTTCTTCTCTTTTCTCTTTGTTTTTGTTCTGCATTTTCTGCACTTAATTCATTGCAAATCTTTGTGAGATCCTACATGTCTAGTGAGCTGAGGTGACAAGTGTTTTTCTCTGTGTAACCTCGGTTTCACCGACTTGCAATTTTCGGTCCAACCGAATCTTTTCGGTACCACCGAAATGTGCCACTCGGTGCCACTGACTTTGCAATCAGAAAAACAGATTGCCACTTGTTCTACATTTCTTCTGATCCAGCTCCACTCAATGAATCTTGTCCTCTACAAGCATCACAATTTTATCCTCTGCTTTGTGCTGAATCTCAAGGACCAAACCTAGTCGACGGATTCCAGGAAAAACCTTCTTGGAAATTGGTGTCAAAGGGGGAGAAAGAGATCACATCAAAGCTCAAGGGGGAGAGAAAGTCTCAAGGATCCCAGATATTATTAAGAGAGAGAGAGAAATCTCCAGAGGGAGAGAATACTCAAGGATCCCAGATGCTTGATGTTCAAGAGGAGAGATACCACATGTCCTTTTGGGGGAAAGACGTGTTCATATGTACTCATTTGAATTAAGTTCCATTTGTATCTTTCAGCTCTGATTTTCTGTTCCCTATCTTCTCCCAATATCCCATGTAAGATTCAGGGGGAGCAAGACACCTAAGGGAAAGAAATTAGTCAAATTCATTGCATATCTTTATCTTTGGGGACATGTTGAATTCAATGTGGTACCTTGTACTCACTCTCTACATGTCATCCCAGTCTTGGTATTCTTGTGGTTTCTTTTGTTTGCTCTGGCTAGTGGATGTACCTGTGTTATCTAACCTTGTTTGTGCAGGTTCATTCCATCCTAAGCCAACTCAAGACCACAAGGTAAGTATATGCATCAAAATCATGAGTATGAGGAGTTCTTGCTTATGTACATATTGTTTGCAAGAAGGACTCATGAGCATGAAGGTATCTTCCTTGATAATCTTTTGCTCTGATGCATATGGCCAAGATGCATGTAACACATTGCCTACTCTGTCATGGTTATGCTCTCACATGCCTCTATATTTCATATTTACATGAGTGCATACATGTAGGGGGAGCCTATGCTTGTTACATGTCCTTCCAAAGCTTTACTTGCTGTTCTTTATATCTTTATCTAAAGCTTTGATGTATGTTGCCATCAATTACCAAAAAGGGAGAGATTGAAAGCACAAGTGCTCCCTAGGTGGTTTTGATAATTGATGACAACATATCTCTTATTGGACTAACATTTCGATCTAGCATGTTTCAGATAAGTTCAACAATGGAGTGGCATGGACTAAAGGTTGTGGGAGTTTCAGATAAGTTCAACAATGGAGTGGCATGGACTAAAAGTTGTGAGAACTCCTTCAAGATGCTAAGGACAAAGGATTGGCTAAAGCTTCAAGCTCAAGACTCCTCATTTTACATTTTAGTGATCCAAGATCACATTGAGTCTTTAGGAAAAGACAATACTATCAAGGAGGGATGAAGTGTTGCTTAATGAGCCTCTTGCTTCATGTGCTTAGTGATATGCTCCAAAACCCTCAGCTACTTTCCCACTTCCACATATGACCTAAACCCTAAGCCAAACTCGGTCCTACCGATTCTTCCTATCCGGCACCACCAAGTTTCACTTGTCATAAGCCACTGCCAAACCCTAGCAATTCGGTTCTACCGATAGGGATCTCGGTCTCACCGAGATGGGATTGCAAACTCTCTGTTTCCCTTTCGTAACTTTTCAGTCTCACCGAAAGAGAGAATCGGTCCCACCGAGATTGCAATGTAAATTCAGTGTGTCCCCTTTGTAACTTTTCGGTCTCACCGAAAGAGCAAATCGGTCCCAGCGAGTTTACCTGACCAACTCTCTAGTTAGCTAATTACCAAATTCGGTCTCACCGAGTTTGTGTAATCGGTCTCACCGAGATTACGTTATGCCCAAACCCTAACCATATCGGTCCTACCGAGTTGCATGTCAGTCCCACCGAAAATCTCTAACGGTCACTAGGTTTACATTTTCGGTCCGACCGAGTTTGTTGATTCGGTCCCACCGAGATTGGAAAACTGTGTGTAACGGTTGGATTTTGTGTGGAGGCTATATATACCCCTCCACCTCCTCTTCATTCGGAGAGAGAGCCATCAGAACACATACACCATTCCAACTCATATGTTCTGAGAGAGAACCACCTACTCATGTGTTGAGACCAAGATATTCCATTCCTACCATATGAATCTTGATCTCTAGCCTTCCCCAAGTTGCTTTCCACTCAAATCTTCTTTCCACCAAATCCAAATCCTATGAGAGAGAGTTGAGTGTTGGGGAGACTATCATTTGAAGCACAAGAGCAAGGAGTTCATTACCTACACACCATTTGTTACTTCTTGGAGAGTGGTGTCTCCTAGATTGGCTAGGTGTCACTTGGGAGCCTCCGACAAGATTGTGGAGTTGAACCAAGGAGTTTGTAAGGGCAAGGAGATCGCCTACTTCGTGAAGATCTACCACTAGTGAGGCAAGTCCTGTGTGGGCGATGGCCATGGTGGGATAGACAAGGTTGCTTCTTCATGGACCCTTTGTGGGTGGTTGCTTCTTCGTGGACCCTTCGTGGGTGGAGCCCTGTGTGGACTCGCGCAACAGTTACCCTTCGTGGGTGGAGCCCTGTGTGGACTCGCGCAACCGTTACCCTTTGTGGGTTGAAGTCTCCATCAATGTGGATGTAGGATAGCACCACCTATCCGAACCACGGGAAAAACATCCGTGTCTTCAATTGCGTTTGATTTCTCCAAACCCTTCCCTTTACATTCTTGCAAGTTGCATGCTTTACATTCCGCTGCTCATATACTCTTGGCATGCTTGCTTGATATGTATTGTGTGTGTTGAAATTCTGCCTAAACTCCACTTAAACCGAAAAAGCTTAAAAATTGCAACTTTAGCATTAAGTGTCTAATCACCCCCCTCTAGACACATCTACTTCTAGATCCTACAACGTCATGTAATTACTTTACTTTATTGCTAACCGTTAGCTGTAGTAGTAGAAGTAATAGTTGGCGTGACAACTTCATGAGGACACGATGATGGAGATCATGATGATGGAGATCATGGTGTCATGCCGGTGACAACGATGATCCTGGAGCCCCGAAGATGGAGATCAAAAGGAGCAAAATGATATTGGCCATATCATGTCACTTTTTGATTGCATGTGATGTTTATCATGTTTTTGCATCTTATTTGCTTAGAACGACGGTAGTAAATAAGATGATCCCTCATTAAAATTTCAAGAAAATGTTCCCCCTAACTGTGCACCGTTGTGAAGGTTCGTTGTTTCGAAGCACCACGTGATGATCGGGTGTGATAGATTCTAACGTTCGAATACAACGGGTGTTGACAAGCCTAGCATGTACAGACATGGCCTCGGGACATATGCGAAACACTTAGGTTGAGTTGACGAGCCTAGCATGTACAGACATGGCCTCGGAACACGGAAGACCGAAAGGTCGAGCATGAGTCGTATGGTAGATACGATCAACATGAGGATGTTCACCGATGTTGACTAGTCCGTCTCACGTGATGATCGGACACGGCCTAGTTGACTCAGATCATGTAATCACTTAGATGACTAGAGGGATGTCTATCTGAGTGGGAGTTCATAAGATGAACTTAATTATCCTGAACATAGTCAAAAGGTCTTCACAAATTATGCCGTGACTCGCGCTTCAGTTCTACTGTTTAGATATGTTCCTATAGAAAATTTAGTTGAAAGTTGATAGTAGCAATTATGCGGACTAGGTCCGTAAACTGAGGATTGTCCTCATTGCTTCATAGAAGGCTTATGTCCTTAATGCACCGCTCAGTGTGCTAAACCTCGAACGTCGTCTGTGGATGTTGCGAACATCTAACATACACATTTTGATAACTATGTGATAGTTCAGTTAAACGGTTTAGAATTGAGGCACCGAAGACGTTTTGAAACGTCGCGAAACATATGAGATGTTTCGAGGGCTGAAATTGGGATTTCAGGCTCGTGCCCACGTCAAGAGGTATAAGACCTCCGACGATTTTCTTAGCCCACAAACTAAGGGAGAAAAGCTCAATTGTTGAGCTTGTGCTCAGATTGTCTGAGTACAACAATCATTTGAATCGAGTGGGAGTTGATCTTCCAGATGAGATAGTGATGTTTCTCCGAAGTCATTACCACCAAGCTGCTAGAGCTTCATGATGAACTATGATATATCAGGGACATATATGATGATCCTTGAGATATTCGCGATGTTTGACACCACAAAAGTAGAAATCAAGAAGGAGCATCAATTGTTGATGGTTGGTGAAACCACTAGTTTCAAGAAGGGCAAGGGCAAAAAGGGATACTTCATGAAACGGCAATTCAGCTGCTGCTCTAGTGAAGAAACCCAAGGTTGAACCCAAACCCGAGACTAAGTGCTTCTGTAATAAGGGGAACGGCCACTGGAGCAGAATTACCCTAGATACTTGGTAGATGAGAAGGCTGGCAAGGTCGATAGAAGTATATTGGATATACATTGTGTTAATGTGTACTTTACTAGTACTCCTAGTAGCACCATGGTATTAGATACCGGTTCGGTTGCTAAGTGTTGTTAAACTTGAAATAAAAGGCTGCGGAGTAAACGGAGAGTAGCTAAAGGTGAGCTGGTGATATGTGTTGGAAGTTTTTCCCAAGCTTGATGTGATCAAGCATCGCACGCTCCCTCTACCATCGAGATTGGTGTTTGCGTTGAGCATAGACGTGATTGGATTATGTCTATCGCAATACGGTTATTCATTTAAGGAGAATAATGGTTACTCTGTTTATTTGAATAATACCTTCAATTGTCTTGCACCTAAAATGAATGGTTTATTGAATCTCGATCGCAGTGATACACATTTTCATGCCAAAGGTATAAGATAGTAATGATAGTACCACACAAATATGGCACTGCAATTTGAGTCATATCGGTATAAAACGCATGAAGAAGCTCCATGTTGATGGATCTTTGGGCTCACTCGTTTTTGAAAAGTTTGAGACATGCGAACCATGTCTATTGGAGTATATGCATGAAGAAACTCCATGCATATGGACCCTTTGGACTCACTTGATTTTGAATCACTTGAGACATGCAAATCATACCACATGGGCAAGATGACTGAAAGCCTCGTTTTCAGTAAAATGGAACTAGAAAGCAACTTGTTGGAAGTAATACATTTTGATGTGTGCAGTCCAATGAGTGCTGAGGCGTGTAGTGGATATCGTTATGTTCTTACTTCACAGATGATTTGAGTAGATGTTGAGTACATTTACTTGATGAATCACGAGTCTGAATTATTGAAAGGTTCAAGTAATTTCAGGGTGAAGTTGAAAGATTGTCGTGACAAGAGGATAAAATATCTATGATATGATCATAGATATGAATATCTGAATTACGAGTTTGGCACAGAATTAAGACATTGTGGAAATTGTTTCACAACTAATACAGCCTGGAACACCATAGTGTGATGGTGTGCCCGAACATCATAAGTGCACCCTATTGGATATGATGCATACCATGATGTCTCTTATCGAATTACCACGATAGTTTATGGGTTAGGCATTAGAGACAACCACATTCACTTTAAATAAGGCACCACATAATTCCGATGAGATGACACCGTATGAACTATGGTTTAGAGAAACCTAAGCTGTCATTTCTTAAAAGTTTGGGGCTGCGACGCTTATGTGAAAAAGTTTCAGGCTGATAAGCTCGAACCCAAAGCGGATAAATGCATCTTCATAGGACACCCAAAACAGTTGGGTATACCTCCTGTCTCAGATCCGAAAGCAATAAGGGATTGTTTCTAGAATCGTGTCCTTTCTCGAGGAAAAGTTTCTCTTGAAAGAATTGAGTGGGAGGATGGTGGAGACTTGATGAGGTTATTGAACCGTCTCTTCAACTAGTGTGTGGCAGGGCACAGGGAGTTGTTCCTGTGGCACCTACACCAATTAAAATGGAAGCTTATGATAGTGATCATGAAACTTCAGATCAAGTCACTACCAAACCTCGTGGGATGACAAGGATGCGTACTACTTCAGAGTGGTACGTAATCCTGTCTTGGAAGTCATGTTGCTAGACAACAATGAACCTACAAGCTATGGAGAAGCGATGGTGGGCCCGGATTCTGATAAATGGCTCGAGGCCATAAAATCCGAGAGAGGATCCATGTATGAAAACAAAGTGTAGACTTTGGCAGAACGGCTCGATGGTTGTAAGGCTGTTGAGTATAGATGGATTTTAAAAGGAAGACGGACAATGATGGTAAGTATCACCATTAAGAAAGCTCGACTTGTCATTAAGATTTTTTCCGACAAGTTCAAGGAGTTGACTATGATGAGACTTTCTCACTTGTAGCGATGCTAAGAGTCTGTTGGAATTATATTAGCGATTACTGCATTATTTATGAAATCTTGCAGATAGGATGTCAAAACATTGTTTCCTCGACGATTTTCTTGAGGAAAGGTTGTATGTGATACAACCGGAAGGTTTTGTCAATCCTGAAAGATGCTAATAAGTATGCAAAGCTCCAGCAATCCTTCTAAGGACTGGAGTAAGCATCTCGGAGTTGGAATGTATGCTTTGATGAGATGATCAAAGATTTTGGGTGTATACAAAGTTTATGAGAAACTTGTATTTCCAAAGAAGTGAGTGGGAGCACTATAGAATTTCTGATGAATATATGTTGTTGACATATTGTTGATCAGAAATGACGTAGAATTTCTGGAAAGCATATAGGGTTATTTGGAAAGTGTTTTTCAATGGAAAGCCTGGATTAAGCTACTTGAACATTGAGCATCAAGATCTATAAGGATAGATCAAAACTGTTGGAAATATGCCCTAGAGACAATAATAAATTAGTTATTATTATATTTCCTTGTTCATGATAATCGTTTATTATCCATGCTAGAATTGTATTGATAGGAAACTCAGATACATGTGTGGATACATAGACAACACCATGTCCCTAGTAAGCCTCTAGTTGACTAGCTCGTTGATCAATAGATGGTTACGGTTTCCTGACCATGGACATTGGATGTCGTTGATAACGGGATCACATCATTGGGAGAATGATGTGATGGACAAAGACCCAATCCTAAGCCTAGGACAAGATCATGTAGTTCGTATGCTAAAGCTTTTCTAATGTCAAGTATCATTTCCTTAGACCATGAGATTGTGCAACTCCCGGATACCGTAGGAGTCCTTTGGGTGTGCCAAACGTCACAACGTAACTGGGTGGCTATAAAGGTACACTACAGGTATCTCCGAAAGTGTCTGTTGGGTTGGCATGAATCGAGACTGGGATTTGTCACTCCGTGTAAACGGAGAGGTATCTCTGGGCCCACTTAGTAGGACATCATAATGTGCACAATGTGATCAAGGAGTTGATCACGGTATGATGTGTTACGAAACGAGTAAAGAGACTTGCCGGTAACGAGATTGAACAAGGTATCGGGATACCAACGATCGAATCTCGGGCAAGTATCGTACCGCTAGACAAAGGGAATTGTATACGGGATTGATTAAGTCCTTGACATCGTGGTTCATCCGATGAGATCATCGTGGAACATGTGGGAGCCAACATGGGTATCCAGATCCCGCTGTTGGTTATTGACCGGAGAGTCATCTCGGTCATGTCTGCATGTCTCCCGAACCCGTAGGGTCTACACACTTAAGGTTCGGTGACGCTAGGGTTATAGAGATATTAGTATGCGGTAACCCGAAAGTTGTTCGGAGTCTCAGATGAGATCCCGGACGTCACGAGGAGTTCCGGAATGGTCCGGAGGTAAAGAATTATATATAGGAAGTGCTATTTCGGCTATCGGGACAAGTTTCGGGGTCACCGGTATTGTACCGGGACCACCGGAAGGGTCCCGGGGGTCCACCGGGTGGGGCCACCTGCCCCGGGGGGGGCACATGGGCTGTAGGGGGTGCGCCTTGGCCTGTATGGGCCAAGGGCACCAGCCCCAAGAGGCCCATGCGCCAAGAGATAAGGGGAAGGAAGAGTCCTAAAGGGGGAAGGCACCTCTGAGGTGCCTTGGGGAGGATGGACTCCTCCCTGGCCGCACCCTTCCTTGGAGGAAGGGCCAAGGCTGCGCCCCCCTCTCCCTTGGCCCTATATATAGTGAGGGGAAGGGAGGGCAGCAACACCTAAGCCCTGGTGCCTCCCTCTCCCTCCCATGACACATCTCCCTCCTCCCGCAGCGCTTGGCGAAGCCCTGTTGGAATCCCGCTGCTTCCACCACCACGCCGTCGTGCTGCTGGATCTCCATCAACCTCTCCTTCCCCTTGCTGGATCAAGAAGGAGGAGACGTCGCCGCTCCGTACGTGTGTTGAACGCGGAGGTGCCGTCCGTTCGGCGCTAGGATCATCGGTGATTTGGATCACGACGAGTACGACTCCATCAACCCCGTTCTCTTGAACGCTTCCGCGCGCGATCTACAAGGGTATGTAGATCCACTCCTCCCTCGTTGCTAGATGACTCCATAGATAGATCTTGGTGACACGTAGGAAAATTTTGAATTTATGCTACGTTCCCCAACAAAAACGCTTAATGGTACTTTCAAATGAGCACATACCTTGACATGATCTTGAAGGTGTTCAAGATGGATCAGTCAAAGAAGGAGTTCTTGCCTGAGTTGTAAGGTATGAAGTTAAGACTTAAAGCTCGACCACGGCAGAAGAAAGAGGAAGGACGAAGGTCGTCCCCTATGCTTTTGTCATAGGCTCTATACGGTATGCCATGCTGAGTACCGCACCTGATGTGTGCCTTGCCACATATCTGGCAAGAGGGTACAAAGGTAATCTAGGAGTAGATCACCAGATAGCGGTCTAAATTATTCTTAGAGGAATAAGGATATGTTTCTCGTTTATGGAGGTGATAAAGAGTTCGACGTAAAGAGTTACGTCGATGCAAGCTTAACACCTATTCAGATAGCTCTGAATAGAGATACCGGATACGTATAATGGAATAGCTCCAAGTAGAACAGTTATTTGAAATGGCTCCAAATATAGCGTAGTAGTTGCATCTACAAGATGACATAGAAATTTGCAAAGTACATACGGATCTGAATGTTGCAGACCCGTTGACTGAAACCTCTCTCACAAGCATAACATGATCAAACCCAGAACTCTTTGGGTGTTGGTCACATGGGGATGTGACCTTGAGTGTTAATCACATATCGATGTGAACTGGATTATTGACTCTAGTGCAAGTGGGAGACTGTTGGAAATATGCCCTAGAGGCAATAATAAATTGGTTATTATTATATTTCCTTGTTCATGATAATCGTTTATTATCCATGCTAGAATTGTATTGATAGGAAACTCAGATACATGTGTGGATACATAGACAACACCATGTCCCTAGTAAGCCTCTAGTTGACTAGCTCGTTGATCAATAGATGGTTGCGGTTTCCTGACCATGGACATTGGATGTCGTTGATAACGGGATCACATCATTAGGAGAATGATGTGATGGACAAGACCCAATCCTAAGCCTAGCACAAAGATCGTGTAGTTCGTATGCTAAAGCTTTTCTAAATGTCAAGTATCATTTCCTTAGACCATGAGATTGTGCAACTCCCGGATACCGTAGGAATACTTTGGGTGTGCCAAACCTCACAACGTAACTGGGTGGCTATAAAGGTACACTACAGGTATCTCCGAAAGTGTCTGTTGGGTTAGCATGAATCGAGACTGGGATTTGTCACTCCGTGTAAACAGAGAGGTATCTCTGGGCCCACTCGGTAGGACATCATCATAATGTGCACAATGTGACCAAGGAGTTGATCACGGGATGATGTGTTACAGAACGAGTAAAGAGACTTGCCGGTAACGAGATTGAACAAGGTATCGGGATACCGACGATCGAATCTCGGGCAAGTATCGTACCACTAGACAAAGGGAATTGTATACGGGATTGATCGAATCCTCGACATCGTGGTTCATCCGATGAGATCATCATGGAACATGTGGGAACCAACATGGGTATCCAGATCCCGCTGTTGGTTATTAACCGGAGAACGTCTCGGTCATGTCTGCATGGTTCCCGAACCCGTAGGGTCTACACACTTAAGGTTCGATGACGCTAGGGTTATAAGGAATGGATATACGTGGTTACCGAATGTTGTTCGGAGTCCCGGATGATATCCCGGACGTCACGAGGAGTTCCGGAATGGTCCGGAGGTAAAGATTTATATATGGGAATTCCTGTTTTGGTCGCCGGAAAAGTTTCGGGGTTTATCGGTAACGTACCGGGATCACCGGGAGGGTCCCGGGGGTCCACCAAGTGGGGCCACAAGCCCCGGAGGGCTGCATGGGCCAAGTGTGGGAGGGGACCAGCCCCAGGTGGGCTGGTGCGCCCCCCCACAAGGGCCCAAGACGCCTAAGGGGAGGAAGGGGGGCAAACCCTAAGGGCAGATGGGCCTTAGGGCCCATGCCTGGTGCACCTCCCTCTCCCCTCCACCTGGCCGCCACGCAGATGGGATCTGGGGGCTGCCGCCACCCCTAGGGAGGGAACCCTAGGTGGGGGCACAGCCCCTCCCCTCCCCCTATATATACTTGAGGTTTGGGCTGCCCAAGACACACGAGTTCCTCTCCTTCTTGGCGCAGCCCTACCCCTCTCCCTCCTCGTCTCTTGCGGTGCTTGGCGAAGCCCTGCTGGAGTACCACGCTCCTCCACCACCACCACGCCGTTGTGCTGCTGCTGGATGGAGTCTTCCTCAACCTCTCCCTCTCTCCTTGCTGGATCAAGGCATGGGAGACGTCACCGGGCTGTACGTGTGTTGAACGCGGAGGTGCCGTCCGTTCGGCGCTAGGATCATCGGTGATTTGGATCACGACGAGTACGACTCCATCAACCCCGTTCACTTGAACACTTCCGCTTAGCGATCTACAAGGGTATGTAGATGCACTCTCCTTCCCCTCGTTGCTAGATTACTCCATAGATTGATCTTGATGATGCGTAGAAAATTTTGAATTTCTGCTATGTTACCCAACAAGTGCGTGCTCATGCCTACCGCCAAGCACCTTGGCGATAGGGTTGTACAGGCTACCGCCATTATGTTTGGCGGTAGGGATGTTTCCTACCGCCAAGGTCCCTGGCGGTAGGCTGTTACACCCTACCGCCATGGACCCTGGCGGTAGCAAAAGGGTCAGATCTCGGAATTTTTTCAAACTAGGGTCGGATCTCGAATAGGTTTCAGAAAAGGGTCAAAACACAAAATTTTGCCGCATGTGGTCCTAGGTCGACAATGTCATCATCAAAATCCAATCATGTACACGGTTCTCTAGGATATACTATTTTTTTTTCTTCGGCTACCCATAGTGGGGAGTAACTTCTTAGGCTAGTCATAGTGGGAGTAACTTAGGTAGTAACATAGTGGACTCCAAGAAATTTTTGCTTATGTGGCATTTAGTTAATGAGGAGGGAGGTGTTTAGAATAACATAATATATAACTGTAACATAGCGCTTCCCAAAAAAGAATGAGTGTACAAACTAATAAATGAAGCCATCTATAACACTAGTAGTACGTTACTTTGCACTATGAAGGTAGTAACTTAGACTAGTATCATATGCATGACACTAGTATAAATTACTCCCCACTATGACCAGCCTTAGAGTAGTAACATGGATATGGGATGCAGACGAAGAGCACACGGCGACGACACCCACCAGAATCAAAGCCACTCGTCCTTTGTTTGAGGATCGATGCAACTTTTCAATAAATTGACATCAATTTCACAATACAACGCTCTGCGTATATGCCAACAGTAAAAAGCTGTTCATACTCATTAAATTTACTGGATGATGCATTTAATTGCTGTAGTGACTGATAAAGTGGTGCATGTTTTCAACTGAGAGTTGATTGAAAATGAAGGAATATGAACTTGCCAGGTAACTTACAGTGGAAAGGTAAAATAAAAGATGTAGCTACAAAGACTTAGTACAAATAACGTTTGATTAAGTGTACATATAAAATTACATGATCAAGGTTGAGTGGTTGATAATACAAATTAACTAATACAAACCTTAAATATGTCCAGAATACCATATCTCTAGCAATAAGCACTATTTTTTCATTACAAAACTACGATATAATATGTACTATGAATGCATACTCATTATGACCATGCATGCAGTGATATAACCGTGTGGTCCCATGTCAAGCATTGATTGCCAAACAGGTTGAATTGTCTCCCGTGTGTGTCAGGCATTTACTATGTTGATAAAACTACGATGATTAATTATACTTTTATGTCTTTCGTCTCCAAAGTTAATATCATTAAAATCTCAGTTATTTTAGAAGAGGATAATTTGGAGATTAATATAATAAAATTTACAGATTGGTTTTCCTAGAAATAAGAGCAACTTCAATGGGGCGACCCATTTTGTCCGCCCGCGTCCGTTTGGGCCGGCGCGTACAAAAGTGGCGGCCCAACGCGTCGACCCAAACGGACGCCCGTCTGTTTTTCGTCCGCGGGCGACCCATTTCAGACCCATTTTTGAGCCGAATTTGCGTCGGCGCGGACACGAGACGGACACGCGCGCGCTCACCCTCTTTCCTCACCGGGCCCGCTGGTCGGTGGCACATTGGATTCACACCCTCGTCCGCCTGCCACGTCGCCGACATCGCCAGCCATTTTTTCAGATAAAAATGGATACATAGATAATTCTAGCGTACACAGATAAAAAGAAAAGACCACTACTCGTCGATTTCTGACTCCGACTCGGTAATGTCCTCCTCCGATGTCTGAATGTAGGCGTCAACATACGCCTCGTCTTCAAAGTCCCAACCCGCCGTTTCTCGTAGCTTCAATTTCAATTGAGCTGCCTGCTTCCGCGAACGCTTGTCCTCCCGATAGGCGGCTCGCTCCCTCCTCCTCGCGTCCCTCTCCGATCTCAATTGCTTGTAGAACTGGCGCTCGTCGACGATGTCCTGCGGGTAGCCTCCACGCCACAGCACCAAGGCTTCCACGTCCTTCTCTGCGATGGCGAGGCGACGCTGCCGCCTCCGGTGGACACGACGATCCTCGTCGGTGAAAAGCCGCGGGAGAGGCGCCAGATCCTGCGCCCGCTGGCTCGACACGTTGGGAAAATTCATATCCTGACGAGGCCTCAGGAGGCGCCACGCCGCCGCGTCGTGCGCGCGGGCCGCCTCCTCTGCGGTGTCGAAGGTGCCGAGGGCGAGACATTTCTCGCGAAACCAGATCTCGGCGGAGAAGGCGCCGAAGCGGCGCTCGCGGACTCCGCGAAAATCCGAAGCGCGTAGGCAGCGGATCGACATGGTGGCGCAGAGGCGGCGAGAGTGGGTGGCCGACAGAGTATGGAGAGAGCGCCTTCTTTTATAGCGAGCGTCTGCCGCGGCGCGCGCGCGAACCTTTCCCGTGCGCTGGAGCGCCAAAACCAGCGCGCGCGAACCTTTCCCGCATGCTGGAGCGTCAAAATCAGGGCGACGACACGATGTTAAACGCGTGCGGTCATGAAAATGGGTCGGCCCGTTGGACGCACTGCCGACCCAAAACTAAAAGAGGGCGGACGGCGGGCGGGCGGCCGAGCCAAACGGACAAAAAGCGGACAAAAACACCGTCCGTTTAGGTCGACCCGTTGGAGTTGCTCTAAATAATACCATGGAATTTGTAACATGAAACTTTAAGGAATTAGTACCACCTTGAAAATATAAATTTATTAATTGAAAACAGTAACAATCACAAAACCGAGCATTTACTTTAAGGCAAGTTTTAGGTTGAAATAATATATTTTCCCACTTTTACAAATAGAAACAACGGGTCGCATTTAAGTTTTGGCGGATGGTTGGGGAGTGGCCGTTGGAGATGATGGGTCTGCTTCTCTGCCACTAGTTAGGTCATTATAGCTGTTAAGATTTATACAAAAATATTTAGAGGGACATACATGATGTGTGAATCATGGAATACATCCTGACTAATATAGTGGTTGGAATCCCAATGCAAATGAGTGGGGCAGATTCCGGTGAAGGTGGTCGCCGTGTGCTCCCCTGCAATTTCGCATGGATATGTTACTAGTCTATGTTACTACATCTATAATGAGGAGTAACATACGTGTAGTGTCATGTAACACTTCATTTATTATGTTGTAGACTCATCTTGTCTTGGTATAATGTGAGTAACATACCATGTTACCAGATGTCTCTCTTTCTTGATCAATTACCTGCCATATCATCTATTTTGCTTAAATATGTGTGATGTTGCCACTTCTGTTACTCTCACTGAGAGTAGTCTCAGTTATTCAAATCCATATACGAGATGAAAATCCTTAATGTTTATTATCCCTAGATCTTCCTATTTAAATCCTTATCTTATTCAACTTTTCTAGCTCTACCGGACTCCTTGCTTAGTCACTTGAAATTTCCAGACGAACTGGGTGAGGAGTTTACAACTCGACAACTAGCAAAAAAAAAGAACATTTTGTTCCACTTCGGTGTATGTATCCGGCAGTGGTGAATCTAGACAGAAACTGGAGGGTGGGCTCAAAGCCTGTATCATGCCAATATCTGTTGGGTTGGACTTGCAAGTGGCTGAATTGGGCCATGAAACTAGTAGTAAAAAAAATTCTTACAGTGCTGGAGGGGGGGCTCAAGCCTGTTAAAGCCCCCCTAGTAGATTCGTCCCTGGTATCCGGTGTATGTATGCCCTTTGAAGCAACACTACAATCCTCAGCTGGTTCCTTTGAGCAACTCTTCACGAGTCTCCGAATGAGACATGTTTGGTTCAACAACCACCTCTTTTACAAAGAAGGCCGAATCAAGCGAGTTAGGGTTTGCCCATTTCACTTCTCCACCCGCCCGAGCGCCTCAGATAGGCTGCATTTGCCTCGCCATCTTCATTCTTCCCATATTCCACCGCGCCTTGCAGTTAAATCCTCGCTCTGTCGCCAATTTCATAAAAGGTTAGGTGTAAATTCCGATTGCTTGTATTTGCTGCAACCTCTTGGATCTATTGTACCAACTCTGCGCTAAGATCGTCCTTTGTTTTTCGAGGTTGAGACTCTTTTTCTCACTAGAAAGAAGATAGCACAATAATTACCAAGATTACAAAACAATAATCACATATTCCGGTTACAAGGAGCATATTAGAGTTTTTGTAATGGTGGCTAATTACACCAAGGGAAGAATCAGATTCAGCTATTCTTTCTTCTTACTAGGAGCCTGTTTGGGACTACTCTGCTCCTTTAAATTCAGCTCCGCTCCAGAAAACACAAGCCAAACGGGGTAGCTCCACAATATGCCGCTCCGCAAAAAAACTAGAATCTGGTGTACAACTCTCAGTTTTTTATGAAGCTCTTCAGGGGTGCTCCAAAAAACTCTAGAAGCTGGAGTTGGGTGGAAATTACCCACCACTGCCACCACTAAGTGGATACCCCTTCGTTTCTCCCCCCTCAACCAATCAAACAGATTCTTTCCACCAAATATCTCATTCTTGAAGCTGGAGCTAGATGACAGCCAAACATTCTCCTTAATAGTACTACAACTTTTAGATGAAACTGCTCCAAAGTAAATTTAGTGGAGCGAAACCGATTTTTATGAAGCGGAGCAGTCCTAAACAGGCCATAGATAAACTAAGCTGGGGAAGAATTTTCCCCTTCTCAAAGAAAGAAGTTGGGGAAGAATTTTCAAAAGGAAAAGACAAAGAAGAAAAGAAAGGGACGGCAAACCCAAGCAAAGCCGCCACCAACGAATACCCAGTCCACACCTGCGCCTCCGCCCAATCGACTGCTAGCCAACAAACCCCACCGCCCGCCCAGCTCAGAGATCCGGCCGCCGCCCAGGATCCCGGGGAGGCGGCGGCGCCGCCGCGGCCATGGCCCTCCACCACGGCGCGCGGCTCCGCTCCCGCGCCGCGCCCCTCCTCGCCGTCGTCGTCCTCGCGGTCCTCGCCCTCGTCTCGCTCCTCCGCGCCAGCCACGGCGGGGGCCGCCTGGTCCCGCCCGTCGCCTCCGCCGCGGCCGCCCGCAACCGCAACCACACCGCCGCGCAGCGCAAGATCCTGCTCGACCCGTCCTTCACCCCGCGGCTGCCGCGCCAGGGCGCGCTGTCCCTCTCCCTCGCCCGCCGCAACGCGCTGCCGCCGCGCAACGCGGCCCGCTTCCCCAGCCTCCCCGACGGCCACCTCAAGATCGTCCTCTACGTCCACAACCGGCCCCGCTACCTCCGCCTCGTCGTCGACAGCCTCTCCCGCGTCGACGGCATCGGCGAGGCGCTGCTCGTCGTCAGCCACGACGGCTACTTCCCCGAGATGGACGAGATCGTCAAGGGCATCGCCTTCTGCCAGGTGAAGCAGATCTTCGCGCCCTACTCGCCGCACCTCTTCCCGGACTCCTTCCCCGGCGTCGCGCCCGGGGACTGCCGGGACAAGGACAGGGCGGCCGAGAAGCGGTGCCGGGGCGAGCCGGACCAGTATGGCAACCACCGCTCCCCGAGGATCGTGTCGCTGAAGCACCACTGGTGGTGGATGATGAACACCGTGTGGGATGGGCTGGAGGAGACCAGGGACTTCGACGGGCACATCCTCTTCATCGAGGAGGACCACTACATCTTCCCCAATGCATACCGCAACGTGCAGCTGCTTGTGGATTTGAAGCCGAAGAAGTGCCCCCAATGCTATGCCGTCAATTTGGCGCCCTCCGATGTCAAGGCGAAAGGGGAAGGCTGGGAGAGCATGGTTGCTGAGAAGATGGGTAACATTGGCTATGCCTTCAACAGGACTGTGTGGAGGAAGATTCATGCCAAGGCTAAGCAGTTCTGCGACTTTGATGAATACAATTGGGATATAACCATGTGGGCAACGGTGTATCCGTCGTTTGAAGCTCCTGTTTACAGTCTGAGGGGGCCTAGGAGGAGTGCTGCACATTTTGGCAAGTGTGGCCTGCACCAAGGCCAAGACTCCAGCAGTGTTTGTGTGGATAATGGCGTGGGAGCCGTAGAACTAGATGCCATCGACAAGGTTCCTAACATCAAAGCTGATTGGCCAGTCCACATCATTAGGAAACAACCGGGGTATCAGGCTGGTTTCAAAGGATGGGGTGGCTGGGGCGATCGGCGTGACCGGGAGCTTTGCTTGAGCTTTGCGTACATGTACCATGTTAAAGACACCTTGTCTGTATGATGGGGTTATAGGCACACGAATTTTGGCATTCATGATGCCCTTGTTGTAGTGTTGTTTGGCATGTTTCGATCGATTCATACACGGTTTGTGATATAAATAGTCTTTCACCCTTTTTTCTCAATTTTTGTAGAACAGTTCTCTATTCGGAGACATTGCCTTGGACTTGGGTTAACTTTCCCAACTGTATGATGTACTTTAACTCACTGATATGGATAGAGTTTATTGTTTCAAGATCATTTGCAACATCTATTATTAAGAGATTGTCATGTTTACTTTGTTTAACTGAAGTACTGCTTTCTAGGCATCTTTAACATTCAGGGATGCTTAATGCCTATTGATGATCATTGCCTCTTACTGTTGCCTTACCATGTCTAGTGACATCCGTAATGTCTAGTGACATCTGTATCTCTTGTCTGTCGTATGATTCTAGTACTAATGGTTTCTACAATACTTCATATCTTTTTGGCCATCATGCATATGTTTATCTTCTTCAGTTTTGTATGCTTCTTTCATGGTCTTTCTATTTTTAGCTGCTTGTATTTCTTAGAACTCATCTACTCTTGATTTTGCATGCTTGTAGTATTATAGGATTTGTAGCTGGTGAAATTTTAGACAGGCACGGAGATATTGATACTCACAACAAGATATGATTTTTTTAAGTTTTCTTATCTGTTGTTAATGTGTTTAATTAGATATTATATAATTCACTTATCATGCCCTTAAGTTGTGGCCATATCATGGCCTAAAGTTTTCTTTATGTGCTTGTTACCATTCACTGTAAGATGATCGAACATTACTTAATTAGCTAAGAAAGGATTCATGGAGTGGACAATCAGGTACATATAGCAAATTTATTTTTCTGTGCTGGTTGCTGTTAAATCTGAATGTTGGGCTGGTCTGTTCATGGACTGACCACAAATCACAACCAAACCCCAGCTTTCTCCGTCCGTTCGTAGTATATTTGACTCATCTGACCCTGGAATGACTGGAGGGCTGTTTAGGAGCACATGAAGCCTCTTCTATGAGTAATCATTCTATCTCCCTGGAATCGTCATATCCAATTATCTTTCTATTCTGTTCTAATAGTAAGCATTCTATTCTATCGTTCGTAAATTTGTTGCACTTATCGTATTATTCCTATGATGCAATCCTTGATATATTTTCACATATCTTTTGCTTTGCAAGTAACACATTGATATTTACTCCATGTGTTAAAATCAACGTTTCAAGAATCTGCCCTGGTTAAACTTCAAGCCTGTTCTCATATCACCCTCAGGCTCAACCAGATGTCCAGATTAGTGTTTTCTCATAATCATTCATTGCTTCTTTTTAATTAACTTTTGTGAATATGCTGCCTACATGTTTATTGGATACTCAAGCTTCTGCAAGTGTATTCCCTGTTGTTTCCCTCTTGCATTTACTTCTCACGTGCACATGGTTATTCTTTCCCTATTTTTGTGGGTTGAACTACTGACTTTGAGATAATAATGCAAAGATAAACAATAATTTGATCAATAGAATGTTTATATGATGTGGACATAGACCGTGTTGACCATAGAGAAAGAAGAAACTACATGTTTATTCTTTGAGTATAACTTGTACTGTATCTGATAGGTTTGAACTACTGCGTGATCGTTTATCTGTATAGTGGAAACATGCTTCTGACTTGGTTCGTAATTCTGTTATCCTGAGGCAACAACTATGATCAGCTTGCACTTAATCACATTATTATTTTTAACATTATTAAAAAAACATTGTTCTTTTTAATTAAATTTGCAATGTCTGGCTGCATGTTTGACAAGTCCAATATGGTCATGTATCTCTGGTGGCTCTTGCTTCAAATCCTTAAGGTTTGCTACCAGTTATTTTTTTTGACAGCCTACACCAACTTGTTTGGGACTAAAGGCTTCGTTGTTGTTGTTGTTGTAATTAGTAGCAGTTTGTGATACTGCGTTATGTAGAGGTATGAGCAAGTAACGTAACAGAATGACATTTGCTTGACCAAAACTTTTTGCTGCTCTGCAGGTTGTTGAGAAGCTTCCTCCTAGCGGAACATTATCCATGGTGGTTCCTATGTTACAGGGCGAGGTAATGACTAGTTATGTAGTTTGCTTTATTATTTCTTTCTTTAGGTAAGCATTGAATGTGATGCTATTTTTTTTGCTATTCCTTTTAGGTCCCGTTCTTTGCTGCTGATGAAGAATCTTCTTCAGTTGGTGCTCTTCTCATTCCTTAGAGAGAACCCAAGAGTCCGATTATCTGTCGTTGATGTCGGTTTATTAGACATTATTTAATTGACTTACCATGGTCTAAACTCTAATGTTGTCGACATATCATTATAGATTAACCATTCTTTATATGCTTGTCACCATCCACTATAAAAAGTCTTAACTGCATAATAAAACTAAGCGAGCCTAATTAGCTCAGAAAGGAGCCATGGAGTGCACAGTCAGGTATATATAGTAAGTTAATGTGTTGGCTACTGTTTGGTTTGAACTGTTGGGGTAGTCCAATCTTGGGCTGGATCACACGATCACTACCGAACCCTAGCTGCTGGTAGCCTGATATTTTCGGCACATCTGGTCTTGGAATGACTAGACAGATTTTTAGCACCACATGAAGCCTTCTCTAACCCTAATCATCATTTCCCCTTGCAGTTGTCATATTTTGACTAGGCAATTATTCATCATAGAAGTGTTGCATTTTATCCTATTATTCCTGTCATGCAATCCTCTTTTTATTGTTTATCTTCTGCTTTGCAAAATAAAAGTTGGTATTTACTGTGTTTAAGTCGACATTCCAACAATCTGCCCCTGGTTAAACTCCGAACTTGTTCTCAGTCCACATTCAAGCTCCACCAGATTGGTGTTTTGTCTCATAATTATTCAAAGCTTCTTTCTGATTGACTAATTTTATTTAACTTTTACACATGCATGCCTGCATGTTTAACTGGATACTGAAGCTTCTGCAGGTGGATTTTCTGTTGTTTCGAGTACGATGAATCTGCCCCCATTTGGGCTGCAGTATGACCTCTTGCATTTAGTTCTTACATGCACATGGCTATTATTTCCCTTTTTCGTGGGCTGAACTATTGACTTTGAGATAATTACGTGAATATGAAAATTGAAAAATAATGTGACGTGGACATAGACAGCATTGACAGTAGAGAAATAAGAAACTACTTGATGGTTCTTTGAGTCAATAACATGCATCTGATAGCTTTGATGTTAATTGTCTATCTCCATAGTGGAATATATGGTTTAGCCTTGGTTCATAATTCAATTATCCTTGGTTCATAGTGGAATATATGGTTTTGCCTTGCTATTCATTCGTGGGAAATTTAATTTATCTGTAATCAATATAATGTTACTGTTGGTCAAATCTGAGATGGAATGGAATATATGTTAAACTTACTTACTGGAGAGGCTTAGATGATAGGCTCATGAGATTATGGTTTGTGTTCGAACAGATCCGTGTCTCTCTCCGAAGAGTATGATAGAGCAGTTTGGAAGCTCCATACCACTGGGGTTTATAACTCCAGTCATGAGATCATGCACTCCAAATCAGCTTCATTAAATTCATTATAACATATATTTTTATACTATTATTACATATTCGATGTTATAGATATTAGCAATTTTTTTATAAAGCTGGTCAAACTAAAAGAAGTTTGGCTAGGACAAACCTAGAACTTCAAATATTTTGATACAGAGGGAGTACATCTTAATCTATACAACAATCAATATTGGAGGAAAATTGCTGTATGACCACAAGCATACAGAAACACAAATTTCTGTTTGATAGTCAATACAGAAACAGATTGAAGATTATGTTTTATTTCCTGAAACCAAAACCATTGATATCCAATCATTTGACATGGAAGAGTGACCAGCACACACTTATATGCAGAAGGGTTGAAAGATGCAGTTGCTAAGGGTTCAAAAAATAATTTAGAAGGTGAAGAAGCAGACAGCTTATATTGTTGCCGCCTTATTCTTCAGTTCGCTTGCAATGCTTTAGAAACAAATGTGTAGAACATTTAGTTGTTGAGGATGCTGCAGCAAGATCATCGAGGATAACTTGCGGGTAATAATATTTCTTCCTCCATAGTGTGTATTGCCTGCTAGCTTCCACAACAACTGCTTCAGTTGACATTTATAGAGACCCAATTTGATCCCTGTCATATCTCCTTGATGCAGCAGTATCAGGTGCCACACGCATTCTCAGAATTTCAAGTTTCATCTCCACTTCCCTCATTGTAGGTCGCTCTTCTCCCTTCAATTTAATGCACATCGCTGCCAGGGTAGCTACTTCCTGGACTTGTCATCTCCCTCTTCCATGACTTGGGGATTGCCTTCTGCGAGTAGCTCAACCAAAAAAATCAATTAGCTCAATCAAGATTGCCTTCTGCGAGTAGCGAAACGAAATGTGATACAAGACCAACACCATTGCCGCCACTACGGTAGAGGCATGGTTTTTTTGTAGTTAGGAGTTCTATAAGTACACCAAAGCTAGAAACATCACTCTTGTCTGTTAGGCAACCGGTATAATAGTACATGGGGTCTAAGTAGCCTATTGTTCCTTGCATAGCTGTAGTCAACCCTGTTTTGACAATTGGGATGTATCTCGAAGCTCCAAAATCTGATACCTTTGCTGTTAAATTATCATCAATAAGTATGTTGGATGATTTAATATCCCTATGATAAATTGGCATCGAAGCAGATGAATGAAGATAAGAAAGAGCTCTAGCAACTTCAAGCTCAATCCTTGTTTGATCATCCCATGATAATAACATCGGGCCTTCAAAATGAAGATGGTGATCAAGTGTACCATTTGAAATGAACTCATAAACCAGTAACGGGACTTCTGTCTCGAGACAACATCCGATTAGCTTCACAATATTTCCATGGTTGATTTGAGAAAGAATCACAACCTCGTTTATGAAGTCATCACATTCTCTCAGTACGATGATCTTGGATTTCTTGATGGCAACAACCTGTAGGTCAAAAATTCTTTTATACACAACACCGTGTCCTCCGCTGCCTGCCTCACGAGTTCTACCAAAATTGTCTGTGGCCTTCTCTATATCCAACAAGGGAATGGTCATTCTTTCACCAAAATCTGTCTTCTGTGATATTAGCTGTTGCAACAATAACCCATGGTTTTACTTGAATAATCTTCTTTTCAGTTTGTTTGCTCTATTTAACTTGATTCTGTGTGCTACAAGGGGGCAGCAAGTACCAGAAGCAAAATAATCAAGCCACCACTGACTACTAGACCTATGAACAGACCTGTAAAATATGGCATCATAGGTGAAGAGCCGAAGTCACGAGTTTGGAGCATTCAAATTGTTTGAGGAAGATATGATTGTGATTATCACAACGATGCTACTGTTACCTGTAAATGTCTTTTTTGTTGTTGTGGCACTGATGCATCCCTGTTTCATCAATGGGTCTCTGTAGTGTAGGTACCATCAGGACACTGGCAATGGGAAGTTCCAGGGCTGTTGATGCAGATTCCATAACATGGATATTCTTCCGGGTGTTCACAGTCGTCAATGAGGGACATATAAATATTTACGAATATACCATATGCTAAGAAGGTAAGAATCTTTGGCTGATCCCTAGAAACGGATAATATCATATACTGAAGAAATAAGCATAACGCTATCAATTAATCTGTTCTTTATTCTAGTACCTTCACATCCATTTGGTTTAGATGCATTGCCCTTGAAGCCAAGAGGGCACTGACAATCATATCCTCCATGTGTGTTTCTGCAGTGACCATAACACGGGTAGATGTCACATTCATTGATATCTGCACATACCCGCAAAAAAAGTAAATTCAGAGATAAACACAACTCGGGAGACTGAGAAACTTCATTCTATTAATGTTCTACCTTGCAGATTATGATCACCATAGTGCAACTCTACACACCCACCAGAACACCGGCAGTAATGCCCATGACAACTTGCTCACGATCAAAATTAAGACCATGACCATCAACAGAACTATGATCAAATGCAGTGGTATAGTTGTGGCAAAAACTGTGGCCACTACGGCACGAAGGCGAAGACCCATTGGTATGGCATACGGAACTCTTGATTGTCCAGCCTAGCATGGCAGGGGCCATTTGATTGAACTCATAATTCTCTGTTATGTTCAGAAGATAGTCCGAATAATGCTCTTAATGCTTTTAGTCCGTGTGAAGAAAATATACGGATATGATCATGATTTTCCCTTGAGGAAATTGCATAGAACTGCCCACAAGTCAACACATGTACCAAGTTGGTCCTCCGGGAGATCAATTAGATCTTTAGACCGCATGCACAACGAATCAACGAATCAGTGGTCTGAGATCACCAGTTTACCGGGGATTTCGATCTCTTGCAGGTTTCTAGGCTGTGGTTATCTGATTTTTTTTCGGCTTTACTAATATTGTTTCCTACGCTGTTACGTGGTGTTGGTTGAAAACATTCTTTTTGCCGTTGCATGTGATCTGGTTTTCAGGTGCTGTGGCAGAAAGTGCCTCGCTTACTAAAGCCGTCCAGAGACACCTGATATCAGTTTTGCCAAGATCACAGCAAGAAGAGCTCGGCTGGTGTCCCGAAAGCTGATAATATCTGCGTCTTGGCTGCTATTCCTGGTTCTGTAATGCCTCTACTTTTGCTGTTGTAGTTTTAGAGTTTACCTCATAGGGGTGATGCACTGAATCTTGCAAGAAACTGGTGGTTTCATGAATGGAATGGAACCTGGCGGGAGCCTTTCGTTCGGAAAATAACAATTCAGTTATCCTCTAGCATCACCTATGATCAGTTTATCACTTGATCAAATTGTTCTTTTTAACTTGCAAATTTGTAATCTGGGCAGTCCAATATGGTCATGCGTTTGGCGGCATTTGCTTCGAATCCTTCGGGACACTCCCAGCAATGCCTCTGCTACTCTGACCCCTCACTGTCCACTCTCCAGAGGTTAACGGTTTTTCTTGAGTGGTACGAAACATATTTTTTTACATTACACCAATTTTTTTTACATTGTATAAACATGTTTTAACAAGTTCACAAACATAGTTCTGAAACACATGGACATCTTTCTAAATGTCACGACCTTTTTGTTAAAATCGTGCAAGTTTTTTTTCATGTATATTTATTGAGAGATGCGATTTTTTAAATACCACGGATTTTTTTGAATGCTATCAATATTTTTTACAAGTTGTGCGGACATTTCTTTACACTCATGAACATTTTGTAAATGTGTGATATTTTTTCTTTCTAAATTTAGGTAAATTAATTTTCAGAATATATGTATCCTTACTTCATTTTTTTTTCTTTATTGTTTTCTTTGGTTTCTGTCTTTTCATCGTTTTTCATTTTTTTCATGGTTCATACTGGTTTTATTTGTTTCTTCATTGTTTTCTTTGCTCATTTGTCTTTCTTTTCATAGGTTTTCTATATTTTTCTTGGTTTTCACTAGGATTTTTCTTTTCTTCAATTTTTTTATTTCTTTCTTGGTTTTTCTTGGTGCTTTGTTTCCTTCCCTTTTTTCCTTCGGGTTTCTTGGTTTTCATATACATTCAACATTTTTTGTATACATAAAAAACATTTCTATATACATGTTTAACATTTTTGAAATACATGATTAACAATTTTTTGAAATCTTATTTTTGGTGTCTACTTTTTTCCATACACATAGTACATATTTCATATATATCTAATTCACATAGTACACATAGTAAAGGCTAGAGATACAAGTAAACAGGCTCGAACCCGATCCCGAGCATGAGCACAATCTATTTTTGGGCCTCGGCCCTAATTATCCCGTTGCAACCCATGAGGAATTTTCTCGTAAACACACAAAAAAGATGCGGTCTTTGCTTTTTGCTCCACTTCGTATAGCAAATTGACGAGGCACGAGTCGCCCATCCCGTCGCGGCCAAATTCACAGTTCTGACCCTTTTGTCAAACTTTAACACGATTTGATCCCGTTCTGATTTTTTTTCTCTATCTGGCCTTTTTTCTACCATCATCGTTGTTGACAGTAGATTCACACTGGTTATGGTGGTAGGTTTTGATACGCTTTTCATGTTTTCAAACACTGAACCAAGTACACGAGCAGGAGGGGGGGGGTCATTTGACCCCCATGACTGAACCAAGTACTCCATACTCTCTTTTTTATTCTGTATATAAAAATTGTATGAAGTCAAACTTATTAAAATTTGATAATATTTATATGAAAAAATATCAATACCTACAATGTTGAGGCTATACAATATGAAAAATTAAATTCATGCCACTGAGCCGGCTATCGAGCTCGCCGGTTCACTACTGGTCCTCACCACTTGAAATAATAACTGACTGTACTAGAACCAACTGCTGGTTTAACATTTGATTCATTGACAGAAGCTTAAGGCTAGTACACTATTTTCTTGTGAGTGTGGCTTCGGAATCGATCCTTTGGGCTGCCGCCGCCGAACCTAGGTCCGCAGCGAAATCGAAGCAAAATAAGTCCCAAATCAGGTGAAAAACAGAGGGAGGCACTGACCATGCATGTAAGGATCTATCTGTAATGAACCTGGGATACGCGAGCACACGCCATAGCACGAAGACGGACGCGTTGAGGATGAACACCATGTCATCAACAGGGGCGTTGTCCAATGTGCGCTAGGGGGTGGGGTGAAGGAGACTCCGAAACAAAAGGCGTGACCAAACACTCATAGAAGGAAGCCGCAAACTTTCTTCTCAGCGGAGACGGAGCAAGACTACAATTTCTTTTTGAAATACATGATTAACATTCCTTAAATCTTGATGTCTACCTTTTCCATGCAAATTTTACACTTTTATAATATATCCTTCAAAATTTTCTAATACATGCTTAACATTTTTCAATATGTGGTCAACATTTTTTTATACACATGTTAAAATATTTTCCCAATGTTTGATTAACATTTTCTAAATTCAAGATTAACATTTTTTCAATACATGGTCTACATTTTTGTATACATGTTGAACATCTTCAAATGCTTGGTTAACGTTTCAAATACAAGATTAACATTTCTTTAATACATGGTCAATATTGTTTCTATACACATTTGACATTTTTCAAATGTTTGATTAACATTTTTGAAATAATCCTACTTGTTGAACATTTCTCAAAATGCTTGACTAATATTTTTAAAATATAGGATCACTCTTTTTCATACACGTTGTATTTTTTTGTAAACATTTTTTCTGTACACGAGAAACATTTTCTCTATACACACTAACAGTTTCAAATATCCTTAAAAAAACTAACAGTTTCAAATGTTTTATTCACATTTTTAATTTTTTGTCATATGTTTATTTAAAATATTTTGAAGTCTTTTTTAAAATAAAATAAAATAAAAAACATGAAAAAAACCCAGAAAGACGAAGCCGTGACGTTCCGCTAACTGGGATGGGCCAGTATGACGTTCCCTTAAGCGAGGCGAGCTTTCAACTCGTGGCAAGCGCACAGAAGCTCTTCCGGTTGACTACTGGCGCTCGCAAGTGGTGCGTAGCGGGCCGGCCTATTACCTGGTCAAAAAGGAAAACGTGAAGAAAAACTGAGGCAGAGCTACTAGAGCTAACGAAACAACCACTACACCAAACATGTTTTATACGAATTACTTGAAAACAGCGTTAGTTAATCTTGATTTTAATAAAATGTTAACTTAAATTTGAAAATTACTTGAAAAGTTCATCGATTTTTAAAAAAGTTCATAAATTTTTTTGGGAAAATTTTCATCGATTTTCAAAAAAATCATCAAATTCGAAAAATAGTTCACCAAATCTAAAAAAATTCATGAATTTGAAAGAGTTCCATCTATTTTTTTAAAAAATTACCAATTTGGGAAAAGTTCATCGAATTTGAAAAGTAGTTCATCTATTTTCTTAAAGTTCACAAATTTTAGAAAAGTTCATTGATTTAAAAACACTTCCTCAATTGATTTTTTATAGAATTTAAAAAGCAGTTCATCTATTTTTTTTAAAAAAAATCCAAAAACCTGAAAAAATTAGATCAATCTTGAAAGAATGTTCACGAATTTGAATGAAAGTTCATGGATTTTGGAAAAAATGTTCATCCATTCTGAAGAAAAATTTCATGATTTTTGTAATAATCTGCGCGTTTCAGAAAAAAGAACAAGGGAAAAGCAAGGATTATTTTTGAAAAATGGAATGAAAACGTCCAGAAAAAACCCATGACTTAGGAATGAAATAAAATGAGAAAACTGGAAGTGCTTCACAACAGTGTGCGATAGCCCAGTAGTTGGTGCCCTTCCCTTCGAATCTGTAGGTTGTGAGTTCGAAATGGTCGCCAGCACATATTTTTGGGGAGTTCTATGGAAAATAATATGGGTCGGCACAGGTAAGTGCGCCTTCAGCGCTTGTGCAGGAGCCTCCATCACATGAGGTGGGCTGAGAGCTCTCAGCCGCTGCCATGTGTCGCGGTCTAGGATCTCCCTCCCGATTTTAGTTATTTTATTTTTTGCACGTGTTTTCGGCTTTTTAGATGATTTTTCGGATTTCCACCTATTTTCCTAATTTTTTGATACTTTTTTTTAAAAATACGCGTAAAAACACATTTCCCCCTATTGAGAGACACGATTTTGCTTTCACGAGAAGCACGGTTTTGCTTTCGCGAGAGGCACGAAAAAGAATGCGATTTTTTTTCTTCCGTGAGAGGCATGGCCATGCCTTTCGGAAACATTTTTTTCATTTTCTCTTCATTTTTTCTTCCGCATGAGGCACGATTTTGCATCTACGAGAGGCACGGCCATGCTTCTTGGAAACGAAAAAAAAACACATTTTCTCTATTTTTCTTTCGGCAAGAGGCACGATTTTGTTTCAGCGAGAGGCACGGCCGTGCCTCTCAGAAATGGCTTCTGGAAAGGAAAAAAACGTGCTCCTAGTTTGGTTTTTTCGTCCATTTTTTTATGAAAAAAGTTCGTCAAAATCTATTGACATGTGATCTAGATTTAAAGATCTTGATGCGAGAAATTCAATTATGAAAACCATTCGAGATTTGGACGCAGGGTTTAAGAGATAAAACATTTTGAATAAATAGATCTACGAAAAAAGGAAAAACTCTCAGGTTGCAACAAGTGGCACATATGCAGCGCGCGACCTGTCACAACCAGGGGAGATAGGAGTGATCTTTGGAAGGAGTACTCCTCAGTTAGTGATTTCGCCTGAAGCCGAATGAATTGTAAATAGAGATGCTTGTGGTGCTTAGATGGGTTGCAGCCAGTAGCCCATTTTGGCACATTTAAAATTTGTAAGACAAGTAAAACACCTCTAAATGATAGTCATAATCACGAATTTGGATTCGAATATTATGCTATATTAATTATTACCTCATGTACAGAAATGTTTGTATTCACTTAAAAAATTAGAAATTATTTAATGAACATCCGTATATAATCCATGATTGTATATTTTAAATGTTCGTATTGACTAAAGATTTTTAAACAATCATGGCTTATGTTTAAAATAGTATTGTCTATATAATAATTGAGCATTTCCAAAAGTTACAGGAACATTTTTGAGTAAATTATTTTATTAATACCTCTATATATTTATTTTGTGTGAACACTTGTATTTGTGTACCATGAGGTTATTATTTATATACCACAAATATTTAATAACCCATAGTGTGGCATGGGGCCTGGTTTATATATATATATATATATATATATATATATATATATATATATATATATATATATTAAAGTAATACATGCAAACAAATATTTGTATACCACGAGTCAATTATTAATAACACATGAATATTTGTATACGTGAGGTAATTATTAACTACACACAAATATTTGAATCTAACTATTATTATTTTAGTTATAATTTACAGACTTTTACTTTTTTTATGTTAACATGTGCTAATGGGCCACTGGCTGTAGCCCACGAGCGCCTCGCAACGATCAGCGCCACTTGGCGCGCTCTCAGCCATTCGCCACGTGTCGTGCTTTGAATGCTTCCTCCGGATTTTTTTTTATTTTTCCGCACGCGTTTTCGGCTTTTTAAACGGTTTTTTTCTGGTTTTTTCGACGTTTTGGTTTTCCCCCGGTCTTCCTTAGCTTTTCGATAAAAAAATTGAGAAACTTTTTTTTGCACAAAAAAACGCGTTTTCTTTTTTTTTTCTTTCCGAAAATCACGGTTTTTTTCGCGAGAGGCACGCTTGTGCTTTAGCAAGAGTCACGGCCGTGCCTTTCGAAAACGAAAAAGACGCATTTTCTGTTTTTTTTCTTTCACGAGAGTCATGGTTTTGCTTCTGCGAGAGGTACGGTTGTGCTTTTGCGAGAGTCACGACCGTGCCTCCCAGAAAGGAAAAAACAAAACACGTTTTCTGTTTTTTCTTTCTTTCACGAGAGTCATGGTTTTGCTTCCGCGAGAAGCATGGTTGTGCTTTCTCAGAGTCACGGCCGTGCCTCTGAGAAAGGAAAAAAAATACGTGTTTTCTGTTTTTTTCGTGAGAGTCACGGTTTTGCTTCCGTGAGAGGCACGGTTGCGTTTTCACGAGAGTCACGGCCGTGCCTATCGGAAACGAAAAAATGCGTTTTTTTTTTCCTTTCAGGAGAGTCACGGTTTTGCTTCCACGAGAGGCACGGGTGTGATTTCACGAGAGGCACGGGTGTGCCTCTTTCGGAAAGGGAAAAAACCGTGCTCCCGGTTCGGTTTTTTCGCCCGATTTTTTTCGTCAGTTTTTTTCGTGAAAAAAAGTTCATCAAAACCTATTAACATAGGATCTAGTTTTGAAGATCTCGACGTGAGGAATCCAATGGTGAAAACGGTTCAAGATTTGGACGGATGGTTTAAAAGATAAAGCATTTTGAATAAACGAATCTACGAAAAAGGGAAAATTTCCAGGTTGCGACGGCACGCTGCATGTGCGCTACTTGTCGCGACCTGAAAAAATTGAATGTTCTTTGCAACGAGTACTCCTTAATTAGTGATTTCGCCATGCTATCACTGAAACACCTTGGTGTGGCCAGCGCATGCAACCTGGAGGCAGCAGTCCGGTTCGACTGCTGTCAAGCACGATTATTAATTTCTCAAAAAAAGCACAATTATTAATAACAAGTTTCCTTCTGGATTGATGGGTGGAGCCCACTACTCATAGATACATATAGTATTCAAATAACCATATGTCGTAATTACAAGTGGACCCCATGCCACATCAGTCAAACACGGTGCCATGTCGGCACGTTATACTTCTACAGATGTGTTTAGCATCGTATTTGCACGCGCCAGCCAAGTTTTAGAACTAGTTCGACGTATTTTTTAAGTTCATACACTAAAATGAACATCCATTGCAAGTTCAAGCATCATCGATACAATTACCTCCAAATCAATACAAGTCAAGTATGGGACGATCTCGGTCATCTGCCAGTTGCCGCATTGTGAGAGACTCCAAAGAATGCGGTCAAGTTGCACCGCGGCGGCCAAAGACCAACCAGTCCCGCTGAGTGGCTCGAATGGATGCAGCGCATCGTCTCCTGCAGCAGCCATGCCATTGGCCTAAGCCGGGTCATGACCTTTCATAGCTAGCCACTACTAGAGTACTAGCTAATCATGCGCACTTCAAATTCCGACTCAACTTAGCTTGATTCTGAAGATCGATCGATCCACAAATGGGACAAGCTAATAAGCAGGGCACTGCACACTGAAACCCTTCCAGGCCATTTGCTATCTTATTTTCTTCTTAAAGGGACCTTCTCCTTCTCTACAGTCTACACATGTTGGTTGGAAAGAAAAATGTGAGCTTATATTTCGCTGTGTACAAGTGATGAAAACAAGCTTTTGTTCGTGTCTGGGTGGAAACATTTTATTCTTTTCATGGACACATTTTTCCATGTTGATGAATGTAACGAATGTATTAAATCACATAGTTCACTCTAGGCCACCCCTTCCTTTATATAAGGTGTATTTGTTTTTTGATAAAATCCCACAATGTAAGGTGTATTTGTTTTTTATTAAATCACATAGTTCACTATGAAAGGAACGGTGGGAGTACAAAATAGACTCTAATGTGATTAATCATTTATTTTATTAAAAAATGAGAGGAGAAATACTATAGAGATCCGTTAACAAAATATTACACGCCTATTGTTGTGAGAATGAATGAACTGTGCATTCAGACTAATAGAAATAAAAGAAAATATGAGAAATATAAAAACAAAAAGGAAAATAAAGAAAGAAAAATTGGAAGAAGAAAGGATTAGGAACAAACTCAGGTTTTTTTTGAGAAAAAAAAGAAAAAGAAAACTCAGATAATGGGCCAACCAAAGAGTGAAAAGGGGTTAGACTGCACATGGCCGGCCTTATTTCCCCCAATTGGCCGGCTTCGCTTAAGAAAAGAAAAGGTTCTTTCGTCATTCTTGACTTCTTGTGTAGTACTCGTAGCATGCATGCATGCATGTGCAGATGGCTCGTGGTGGTCGGTCGGGCTACACACACGGGGAACATGGATGCACGTCGGCGAGCTGCGTGTTTGCACTGTCTTGGGAGGTGAGCCGTGAGCGCGCGCGTCGACGGCCAGGAGCACGCCGGCGAGCTACACTCCAAGTTGGCAGCTCCTGGAAGGCTGGAAAGACATCTTGGCGGCACGTACTGCGGACCTGCATGCATGTTGGACATGCACGGTGGCGGGCTATGTACGTGTACGTAATGTGCGTGTTGGCCCTCTCTCCACTTCCGCACATGGAAGCATATGCTCCTGCCAACGAAAAATATATTTTAAAATGTCAAAAAATTTCAAACACAAATTTGACGCGTTTTCAACATTGTATGTGCGCATGCCAAGTTTCGTGAAAAACTAACATTTTATACGCCTTGCGTAAAAAGACAAAATAATGTCTCATGAAAATCCTTTTTTAACACTAAATTTTGTCTTTTTTACATGTGACATGAAAGTTGTCGGTTTTTCGCAAAACGAGTTTCTGTGCACGTAGAATGTCAAAATGCAGTCGGGAATCACTTTGTCAGAATATTGTGACATTTCAAAATATGTTTAAAACACATTTCAAAAACCAGGAGCATATGCTCCCACGTGCCAAAACGCCTCTCTCCTCTCTTGGCCCATACTTAATTGTAGGAGTCATGCAGGTGATACCCCTTCGTCGTCGTCATGGCCGCGGTTGCTATAATCAGAGGAGAAATGCTACACTTAGAGACACACATAGAATTATTTGGTTGAAAATCAAAGGGAGACCCACCTTGGAATTCAGGGAGAGGTTAATAAGGAATATGAGCAATAGAGTTGAAATTGAGCATCATCAAAATAGAGTTGCTCATAGTTTAGCTAGTATAGGAAGATCTGGTGGTAGCACCGCCTGTTGGTTGCACCGTGTGCCAACCAGCATTACTCATGATGTACTAGCAGACTGTAATTCTGTTTCTGAGGAATAAAACCCACATTATCCCGCAAAAAAGGAAGAGGAGCAATGCTACATCCACGGGATGTTACTTAGGTTTTACGGTGGCGAGCATAGTTGGAAAGATTTGACTGGAGGGAAGGGGGATGCGGGGCCCACCCAGGTGAAAATCAATGGGGGGGGTGTGAGGGGGCGATAGCCGATAGGATTAATAGGCAGGTTACATAAGGCTTCGTAGACGTAGGATTATCGTAAGGAAGAGGACACATCAGCCTACAACTTTAGTCCGTGACAAAACTGTCCGTAAGTCTAGAGTTATTGTAATCAGAGCTAAAATCCTCGAGTAATGCTACATCAACAGGGGGATTTCATGTGGAGTTCACGGAGTAGTTGAGGTGGACCAACAGAACTGCCGTTTGGGAGAGGACTAAAAATCAAGGGGGAGGGGGGGGGGGGGGATTTGTTAGAAGAAAGCCCCGTAAAACGCTTGTGATACTCCGTGAGTCTACCATTTTCGAAAAGCCTCCCACCCTCGCTAGTTAAATCACTGACCCCGGCCAACCACATTGTCGCCAGCTCTGGGTCGCTTATGTGTTAGCTTCGTCGGTTCCTCTTTTCTCTCTTAGAACAACATCTAGTTATTGAAAATAGTTAGTGATTGGCTACCTTGCTGGACGGAGCTTGATTGCCTTATATTGCAGCCGAGTGAAGCTTGACAATAGTTTAATTTTTATTACAACCAGCTTACTGAAATAAGTTTACTCTTTTTTGTCTTCGTATATGGAGTAGCTAGCTCAAAGCCTAGGGCATCTCCAACTGCCGACCATCATTCCGGCCCCAAATGTCCTTTCATCCCTCCAATGCGGATTCCTATTTTAGGGCTGGCGTGTCTGGACGTCCGTACTCCCCAGGTCCCGTAATAATAGTTTACCTAATGTTCGGCTGAATATAAGTTAAACAAATGTTACACTATTTTGGAACCAAAACAGCTACTCGCGGATAATCAAAGCTTCCTCGAGTTACTCATTTAGCTTACGAGCTTCGAGTTTTAATTCCAGCTTTATATACATTAGTCGCCACGCGTCTCTACACCTTCCATGGTAAATATCAGACTAGCATCGTAGTTCTATTTGCGTTGGTGGAATCAAATGATGCAACTTCAAGAAAATCATTCTCGGCCCCCTCCTCCTAAGGGTGCCATATTTGTAACCAAAATAAGAATACAATCCGAAAGGTTAAAAAACAAGAAGTGCTTCAGTACGCCTTCTCTGAAAAACTGGCTTGATAATAAACTATCACATTGTCGCCGGATGCGGATATGACCCCGCAAACAAACCAAGTCATGTACTCAACACGCATGCCAACATATACAAAAGAAAATCAAATCATTTTTACACCTACTTGAAAAACTAAAATGTGTTTGCGATGTTTCTGTGCGTCTTGGAATGTCGTGTAAAGTTGTCATATGAAACATCACACATCAAGCCGAACCAGCCAAGCTTAAGAGAGCACAAGGAATTTTAAATGCTCGGGAGTGTGTCTATGTCTTGCAAGCTAACGGTGACATTGACCTCCTAAAACCGCGCAAGAGGGGCGACCAGGCTTCGGCGATCTTCTTATGCCTTTATGACCAAGCCACCCAAAACAGCTCATTGAACTATACGAAAACTACAGTGGTCAAAATCCCAACTAGGTTGGTAAGGGAGAACGAGAATCAAACACACTAACCAAAATTGAGGTTCACCGCCGGGTTCTCTTCGCTTCGATTCCACCATCTCGGTCAACTTTGTTGGTCGCCAATGTCCGCTACCTGGATGGTCCATTGGGTCGTAATTGTGTCAAAAGATAGAAGAAACAATGAACTACTAACGAGAATTCGGAGATTGCTGGGGTGAAAATTTCAAAATAAATGGCACGGAGGTACCAATACAACTTGGGTCACATGCATCGCATGTGACGTTTAGTTAGTATTGACCGTATACAATACCAAACACTGTTGATGTCATTGCAGTAAGAACCTGTGCAGCAATTTTTCAAATAACCCCTCTTGTATGTCATCTGCCGATGTGGAATTTTTGCTAAGCTAGCACGATTTTGACCCAAAGAGAGCCTGCAAAACAAGTTTATAGTACGTATATGAGAATGAGCTATTTATGACATTATGAAATAATATGTATCCTCGCGCCTAGTTTTATTTGTGTGTGGTGTCATTTTCTCTAGAATTAAAGACCTTACTATAATTACATCTTAGATCTTTAAAAAATTGTCATAATTAATGTCCTTCTAATTATACTCTAAGTAGACGCAAACCTAGTCTGGTGAAAAATTCTAGCAAGAAGCCTAGCTAACCCCAGTTAAAGCAAAGAATAAGCTGGACCCATCCATAATACGGAGTAGTTGCTTCCAGGACCCTGAAAGAGATAAGACGACAGAAATCTACCTGGTCCTCCTCGCATGCAGCCAGGGCAGAGCTTTCTGGAGACAAGGCAACACAGAGACAAGAAGACAAAGAAAGAGAGAAACCAGTCTTCGAGGACGCCGGACCAGTTTTGGGCACAACATACTCGTCTCGAAAAGGCAGAATTAAGGCCAACTCCACCGCGCGATCTTAAATGGACATTCGTTTTGTCCGGTTTTTATCCTTTTGGGTAGGGATTTAGTGTCGTGTCCGGACCTGTCCTGGGATGCGGTGGCCGTGCGCCCAGCGCGCGGCCGCATCCTTTTGACCCATGATGTCCGTCAGGGTCAAAAAATGCCCAAATTTGCATCAAAACTATTTTCGAACCCAAATATTTGTCTGAAAATTAAAATTGTTTTACAACCCAATTGAAATTGTCTTTAATAAAATAGTTTTACAACCAAATCGAATTTTTTTTTGACTGAACATAAAATGAACAAATACATCTATTGGTTGCCAATGTGATCCCACACGTGCTCAACCAAGTCATTTTGAAGATTCACATGAGTGTGCCAATCACGCATCTCACCGTGGAATTGGGCAAATTGTTCAAATGTGGCCGGGTCTTGGTGCAGGGGCTCAATATTTTCAGCTTGATAATCAAATCCTTGGTCGAAGATACTCTCATCACGCTCGTCCTCGACGATCATGTTGTGCATGATTACACAAGCAGTCATCACCTCCCAAAGCTTCCTTTCATCCCATGACAGTGCAGGGTTTCGAACGATACCCCATCGGGATTGAAGCACACCAAAAGCATGTTCCACATCCTTTCTAACACTCTCTTGCATTTGGGCAAATCACTTTCTCTTCTCACCTTGGGTTTCGAGATTGTCTTCATAAAAGTTGACCACTGAGGATATATACCATCTGCTAGATAGTATCCCTTGTTGTAATGCTGGCCGTTGATCTCAAAGTTGACAGGTGGGGAGTGGCCTTTTGCAAGCCTCGCGAAGACTGGAGAACACTGCAGCACGTTGATATCATTGTGAGAACCTGCCATGCCGAAGAAAGAATGCCATATCCAAAGATCTTGTGATGCCACCGCTTCTAATATGACAGTGCACCCGTTAACATGCCCCTTGTACTGGCCCTGCCAAGCAAATGGACAGTTCTTCCACTCCCAGTGCATACAATCTATGCTGCCAAGCATACCTGGAAAGCCTCTAGCTGCGTTGGTCGCCAACAATCTCTCTGTATCAGCGGCAGTTGGCTGCCTCAAGTACTCTGCGCCAAAGACCACGATCATAGCCTGGCAAAACTTGTACATTGACATCAGACATGTTGTCTCACTCATACACACATACTCATCCACCAGATCGCCTGGAATTCCATATGCAAGTATGCGGATGGCCGTGGTGCATTTCTGGTAAGAGGAGAATCCAAGCTTGCCAAGGGCATCCGTCTTGCAGTCGAAGTATGGGTCATGAGCAACCACTCCCTCTCGGATACGATTGAACACATGCCTTGCCATTTGAAAACGGCGACGGAATTTATCCGGCTTGAAGAGCGGGGTGTTGGCAAAATAATCGGCATAGAGCAGGGCGTGGCCTCTCTCCCTGTTGCGCTTCAGGTTGGGAGCACGGCCAGGGACTGAACCCCTATACCGAGGAAGCTGCCGTTGAATATGGTCGTGAACGACCAGTGCAGCCACCACAAGATCGTCATCATCCGACGACGAATCGTCCGATGAACAAAGGAAGTGATGGAAGAAAAACTCGTCTCCACTGTCCATACCTTTGTTGGCAAAAGGTCGAACACCTTGCGGTCGTGGTGGCGAAGAGGCCGCGATGATCACCTCGACGCAGCAGGGGTGGTTGCCGGCCGGCTACTGGCCGCTCTAGAGCTCTCGTCGGAATCTGCCTCGGCCGCCGTGGTACGTCGCCGGCAGTCGTGTCCCCTCTGCCACCGGCAAGGACGGCGACGGCCAAACCTCCTCCGATCGACGACCAAAACTACGGCGGAAGCGCGGGCGTGGTGGCGACCATGTCGAGACGTGGTTTGGTATGGACGACGGGGGGGCTGCGCGGTGAGGAGGCGGCCGGAGAATAGCGGCGGCGCCGGCGGCGCGGCGGGGCGGGGAGAGAGGGTGAAGCGTTGGGAGCCGAGGGACTGTTAGTGTCCCTGACAGGCGGGCCACGGGGGAGGGGAGGGGGGGACAAGGGCATGCGTCGAGGCCGTCCGCGCGCGTCCGTTTCACCCCAAACCGAGCGCAAGTTTGGGCCGGGGATGGGTCGAAAGTGGACGGAATCCGGACATTTGTCCGTTTGAGGCCGTGCGCTGGGCCGTCTCGTTTGTCCCTTTTACCCCAAATGGACGAGGACGGACAGGATAGGATCGCGCGGTGGAGTTGGCCTAAGGGGTAGACCATCCGTTGGATCTATCTGAGTAAAACATACAGTGATTGACTAAGTGGCTGAACTACTGGACCATTTATTCCGATTAGTGTTTTGTACCAGATAAAACAAAGAGAACATCGTACCCCGTGCACTGTCATCATTAAGTCAACCTGAAAATTATACCGTATACTGGTGTTATATAGCATATGCATGTACGTACACCTCAAGATGTAAAGGGTTTTCCCGTGTTGGTGTCATGGGGATCTGGTTCCCTTTGCCCAGCGGTTTTAACTATAAACGTCCCGTTTCTCTGCACCCGCACACATGATTCCACGACTTCAAACATGAAACCGATAAAAAGATCAAATATATAAAATAAGTTGTCACAATGTGGAAAATGCTGAGAGCCATCGTATTTCCAAGTGATACGCATAGCGTGCACCCTAATTCAGGTAGCGAGACAATAATGGAGTTCTTGGTCAAAACTCGGGAAAGCATTGCAGCATGCCCCTTCCCTTTCTCATTTGAAGCCTCCGCGCCACCAGTACCGGCTGTTGCTGGTGACCGGTGGCGTTGTCATTGGTGAGCAGCTACAGGTGTTGCCAGAGCCAGATAAAAAGGTGTAGGAAATGTAAAATTTTGAAACTTACAAATCAGCAATTACCTCCTATAAAACTCAACACCAACTTCTAATTTCCACAATTTTTTTTTCAGCCGATGAGCTTACTACCACACAAAAAGAGAATCCTACTACGACTAAAATAATGACCAACTTCTGTAAACCTTGGCATGGGCAGCTCTGTCCGACGACCCAGTCCAAGGCTGCCCTAGAAAAACCAGATCACACTAGTGCATTGTTTTGCGGCTTGAAAGAGCATTCGGGCCGTGCTCGGGCTTGCATTTTCGGACTTTATCGACCAGGCTTCCACATGTATGTACTGAAATACAATGTTTGATCCAGTCTTCTGAACTCCGGGCTTTCGGCTTGGGCTTGAGGAAAGAGGTATTTCTGAGTTTCAAGCCGGGCTTGGGCTCGTAGTATCAAGACCGGTCTTTTGCAAGCCAGACCCATCCCAAGGTATGCTCACTTTTACTTCAGATCTCCTAGGAAAACACTCCCAATTCCATGCACAAGAGCTTTCTACTACATAAAAGTTGAACTTCTGGGTACACAAATGAGAGCTTTCGACTACACTCGTGAAAGTTTCCTACTACAAAAGATAGGAGGTTCCTACTATCCACACCAAAGGTTCATAGTGCGTGCACACGCGCATGCACGTACGCACACACACAATGCTTTCTACAACAAAATTTATAGACCCCTCCCCCCTACTACACACACAACCAAAAAAACCCAAATCTTGTTCAGATACTAGGCATAGAAGGGGAAGGAGAGCGCCTACCACTAGCGTAGCTGATGTTGCAGGAGGAAGTCGGTCCTGCCATGTTTGGCTATGGTCTTGATGCGCCGGTTGTTTGGTTGACATCGAGATATGAGCTTAGATCATCGACCCCGTTTAGGATGGGGAAGGAAAAGTAGAAAGCAGTAACATGTTTCCCCATAGACTTACCAAACATCCATGCTCATGTGGCAAACCTAAATTATGTGCTACTATGGTTTTGTTTACAGGAAATGGAAACCGGGAGCCAAACCCTGATGGTCTAGAAAAGCTTGATGTTGCAAGGTGCAACCCAACTTTGTTTTTTCTGACGGACCCCTCTGTCGCCTGTGTATGTGGATATAATGAAGGTTGAAATTAGTGTGAACATGCTTTCTGAGGTATATTTATCGCATTTGGTATTTCTGAAAGTATATGTTCACGATTACTGAGGTAGGCTACACATATATAATAATAAAAGTACTTGTATTTCACAAACAGACAGTGGCGGAGCGTGATAAGCAACCAGGGGCAATTTCATAATAAAAGCAAATTTTGCACAGAAACAGATGCAACTCAGTCTCCCAACATAAACTGGAACAAATTATACATCTTACATATATATATATCTATATAGTTTGTTCACATAGATACATAATAACACCAACATATCTGGTTGTGAACAATTACTATTTAGTGAGTGCTCCATAGCCAGAACCATAGAACACACCAGACTGACCAATAACTACAGATATGCTCTCCTCGGCTTCTTAGCTTTGAATTCAGCAATTATGTCATCAATCCAATTATTGATTCTATGCCTTCCTGTCTCAACAAAGCATCGGCATAGAGCAGATATGGTTATGGGCATCTTCAAGTCCTCACTGATATTAGCATACACAATATGGCGATTTATAGGCATCTTCAAACAGCACCGGTATTGGCACTTCTAAAATTATCACTCACACAACACAAAAATAGTAAAACCAATAGTGTAATATAAAATACATATGTTCTGAATACACAAAAATAAAGAATTGTGCATTTACAATATTCCAAGAACCCAAAATAAAACAGCTTAGGTTTTAGCCGACTAAACTTGAAATTAGGAAAAGAATAATTTTTGACAAATTAACTTTCTGAATATGTGTACTTTAAAGTCATAGGTTTCTTTTTGCCAATGAACTTTAAAGTCATAGTTGAGTATGTGTATTAATTTCATTTTAGGTACTTGGATCTTTTAAATACGCTCTTATATTTGGGACGGAAGGGATAGGTAATATAGTTGAAGTCCTTACTCGTTTTTTGACTCGAACTAGAAATTACCGGTAACCCTAATCAGGAAGCGTAGCCTAGATACTTGAGCACCCAATTAAAGAAAGTACCACTAGAAGATAGGGAATAGAAATCTATATCGGGCTCCACACCACCAGCGAAAGCGAAAGCAAAACAGAAAGGAACAAGACAACAAGGAATCAGAAACACCAGTCTCACTGGCCGTGCAACCACAACGAAAGGATCACTAAACGTCAAAATAATAGGGCTTCAGAGATACTAGTACTTTGCATGCTTTGAAACCAAACTCCATGGGATATGAGCACCACAGTAGATTTTGAGGGCTGCCTAACTGACAATTGCCGATCCGCTTGATATTTTGCCTACAAGATAATTTTCGGTGCGATTGATTTACCGTGAAAAGCCGAGCAGCACTAACCCCTCAAATTTCATCCTCCACGGTATATCATTTCCATAAGATCCAACAGCAATCAAGCGAGCCCAAGGAAGGCGTAGAGATGGTCGATGCCGAAATCCGTGACTATGGTGACAACGACGGGGCGAAGCACAACCTGATCGACGTCTCTTTAAGCATGGAGAGAGAGGATCGTGATGCCTCACAATGATGAGCCTAGCCCCGATGCACTTTCCGTGGTCTCGGTGCCTAAGCAATGTAGCAGATGTGCCTTCTTCTGTGTTGCGGTTTCCTCGCGGTTACGTATATGATTGACTCCTTTACACTATATTTTTTGTTGAGTTAATGAATATTTTTACTCTCTCAATCAGCTGAGATCTCTTAGTTATTAGTCGATGCCATAATCGTTGATCCACGTTGAGATCCACATAAGATTTCACTTCTTGTTTTTAATATAACGAGAAACAATAATTTTTGTACTGCATGGACATTTTTCATATTTGTATGAAGAAATTTATAAATTTCTCACCGAATTATTAGTTTTATTTTTGTGCAACCTAACCGACGTGTCTTTTGGCATTGAAAGAAAGGATTCCGATGTCTCGTTGTGACAACCCTAACATTGACGGCCCTCACTGCGGCAGAAAAGCCTGAGCAACATAGAAGATATTTTTGTGTGTGTTTTTCGGCCCTCACAAAGATCATTCTTACTGCCAATGTTGTAACCCTTATGCGCTCTACAAATTATTTCACTTGACAAACACGGTTGGTTGCATGTCCGTGGATGCATCATGGGTATGATAGTCTTGATCATTGTTGTGCCTCATGTGGTCCTTCTTGTCATTCATCTTATAGAAGAGGTCTTTGATAGGAAGTGTAGAATGATATACACACGGAGGGCATGTATTGTTTCATTTGATCATATCAAAAATTATTATTTGCTTATTCGGCCTTTTTTATTTTGACAAATGGTAATATATTCATCTCATCGGGATCAGACGGTGTTCACGTCCTCCATCATGGTCCTCCCCTCGAGGCATTGTTCTTGGAGCGGTCACTGGTTGGTGGGACTAGTGGGTTCAGGAGGATGGTGGGGGTTATCACGACGGTCGTTGTTGTTGGTGGTGATGGTGTTGCGGCTTCTATGGCAACAACGGTGGGGTGAGCGGTGTAGGGCTCACGGCAATGGTTGTGATAGCCGGCTCTTCTTCGGTGTGTCGCTGGATTGTCTCGGGTTGTGTGTAGTTGCGAAGTCAGAGCTAAGGTGGTGGGGTCCGGATGGCAACGATGACGAGCGGCAGGTGGTTTGTTCGGTTATCTTCCATAGTTCTCCTTCATAGCTCTCCATCAAAATCGGAGCTAGTTGTCCCCATCACGAATGACTGAGTGATTGGCATGGGTCTTCAAATGGCCTTACATGGCCTCTGCAGGTGTAGACTGGGCTAATGGTTGCTTACTCAAAGAGAATGGATGGCAATAGCGTTTGTCTAGGAGAAGTGATGACGATGATGTCAATGTGCCAGCTCTGTGAGGTTTTCTTCACAATGGTTTGTGTGAGATATCGTTTTGACAGCTTTCATCCGGCTTTTCATTAATTAACTATAAGCAACTATCTTCTTATATTATTTTTTTGCTATGATTCTTATATTAATTAAAATATGAGATCTTTTTTTACCTCCGCTTTAGAAAAAAAGCTTTCAGAAAAAGGACGACGGGCTCCCCATTTTGGATTATAATCCAAACAAAAATACCACTCGAAACTTTTAATTACTGTGCTACAATTTATCCGGCCCGATCGGTTGAAACATACAGAGTAGAGTGTTTTGAAACGAAACGGGGCGAGACAGCTAGCTGCTGCGTTGTACGTGCGTCACAATGGCAGCTTAGCCATTGCACGCATCAAAAGCGGTGTACCTGCGTGAGCTATTGGGGCAGGGCTGTGTGTCAGCCAGCCACGTACGCCCTGGTTCTTGCATAAGAAGGGAGAGTAAAAAATACTCCCTATGTTCAGAAATACTTGTCATAGGAATGGATACAAATGAGTGTATCTAAAACTAATATACATCTAGATACATTTATTCTTTGGATAAGTATTTCCGGATGAAGGGAGTAATTACATGCTTGAAAAGATTTAGTCCTTATTAGGAAGTCTCCGTCCAGACATAGTGACCAGGAGCGAGTCGGGAGGTCTCGCCCAACACAGACAATTGTCGAAATCACTAATTAAGGAGTACTCGTTGCAAAGAACACTCCACTTTTCCAGGTTCCAAGAAGTGGCGCACATGCAGCGCGTCACTTGCCGCAACCTGTGAGTTTTCCCTTTTCTCGTAGATCCGTTTATTCAAAACATTTTATCTTTTAAACCGTGCGTCCAAATCTCGAACCGTTTTCATCATTGAATTCCTCGTGTCGAGATCTTCAAAACTAGATCCCATGTTGATAGATTTTGACGAACTTTTTTTTTCATGAAAAAACCAGACGAAAAAAACCGGGCGAAAAACCGAACCAGGAGCATGGTTTTTTCCCTTTCCGAAAGAGGCACGCCCGTGCCTCTCGCGAAATCACATCCGTGCCTCTTGTGGAAGCAAAACCGTGACTCTTGTGGAAGGAAAAAAAACATAAAACACGTTTTTTTCGTTTTCGAGAGGCACGGCCGTGACTCTCGCGAAAGCACAACCGTGCCTCTCGCGGAAGCAAAACCGTGACTCTCGCGAAAGAAAAAAAATAGAAAACGCATATTTTTTTCCCTTTCTGAGAGGCACGGCCGTGACTCTCACGAAAGCACAACCGTGCCTTTTGCGAAAGCAAAACCGTAACTCTCGCGAAAGAAAAAAAAATAGAAAACGCATTTCGTTTTTCCCTTTCCGAGAGGCACGGCCGTGACTCTCGCGAAAGCACAACCGTGCCTCTCGCGAAAGAAAAAAAACAGAAACACGTTTTTTTTTTGTTTCCGAAAGGCACGGCCGTGACTCTCGCTAAAGCACAACCGTGCCTCTTGCGAAAAAAACCGTGACTTTCGCGAAAGGGGAAAAAAAAAACGTGTTTTTTTCGTGCAAAAGAAATTTTTTTTCGATTTTTTTTATCGAAAAGCTGAGGAAGACCGGGAGAAAACCAAAACATCGAAAAAACCCGGGAAAAAACCGTTTAAAAAGCAAAAAATGTGTGCAGAAAAATAAAAAAATAAAATCCGAAGGGAACGTCTAGAGCGCGACACGTGGCGAATGGCTGAGAGCGCGCCAAGTGACGCTGATCGTTGCGATGCTTCCGAAGGAGCGCTCGTTAACTAGGTTAAGCATCCTCAATCAAGAAAAAACATTAATTAGATAGTCCTATGATGTTACTATGCATGTACCAACTCCACGGTGCAATATTTTTGAACAACTCATATAAACAAACGCCATTCGTACCGTAAGAAAAATTTACCGTGAAAAAAAAAACAAATGCCATTGGGTACACGTGAGCACGCCATTGAATTTCGAGGGCTGCCTACTTTGTTTCTGTTGCATATACAGGAAATATCGGGGGGCTTTGATTCGTTTGCCTACAAGGTGGTGCTGCTGATTGGTCGTGAAAAGCATAGACAACGTTGATCTCTCCAATTTCACCTCTCCCATAAGGTCATCCGACCAAGATACACAATCAGTCAAGCGACACCATGGACGGTGCAGAGATGATCGACATCGAAAACGCCGATCATGGTGGCGATGGTGGCAGCATCGAAGCACAACCTGATCACCCTTAATTGTGGTACTTGGATTTGTTCTTCTCTTTAGTGCTATACTCGAGACATTTGTTGGGAACCCTAAGGGGTATAGAATGGTAGATTTATTATTCGTGTAAATCAAAATAGACTCGCGAGGGTTGGTTATGTTTTAGTTTCTTTGTATGGGCGTGTTCTACATTTTAATGAGCTAGTTGTGTATATGTTTGATTAATCGACTCTCTTACAATGCATTTTAAATTGATTTAGCAGTTTTATTATTAGACCCTTTTACACAACATTTTATACATGTGTTTGTCATTTTGTGTTTCTCAGGCAGCTTATTCTTAATCCCATGAGATGTCTTAGCTCTCGCACAACACGGAGTACCGTTGATCCACATTGAGGTTCATGTAAGATTTCACCTTTTCTACTCTAAGAACAAATAATAAATTCTTACAACACATGTACAAATTGTTATAGTGGCATGCCCAATTTTTTATTTGTGTGAGTACATTTTAAGTTTTTAGGGCATGTTCCGTTTCCATCACTCCAAGAATTGGTCAAGTACTTAAGGCAATCCTATTGTCTAGGGCTTCAGTTCAGTGTTTTTATTTGGCACTTGTGGTCATTGGTAAGTACTCATCGTTTGGGTTCATAACAAATACAAAGTTGCTCCCGCTACTCAGCCTAGGGTCGTACTTAATCATACAGTTTTGCTAAAGCATATCTAGATGTGCCATAAGTATTGCACATCTAAGTCATATGCCATTGATCTTACATTGAGATTCGTGTGAATATTTTCTTTCTCTTTTTCCTTTTTCTCTTTATGCTTGATTCACTCACTTAGATGTGCAATAACTAGAGCACATCTAGATGTGCCCTAAGCACACCTTTAATTGTACTAAGAATAACTAACCCTAATCAGAAAGCCTAGCCTAAATAAACTTGAGCACCCAATCAAAAGGAAAGTACCTCTTGTGCCTCTTTCCTGCCTTGAGGAGGAGCACCGGAAGACAGGGACATGAATCTGCTTGGGCCTCCACGCCGCCACGAGCACCCAAAGTACCGTTCCAGCCAAAGCAAAAGAGAAACAAACACGGCAAAGAATCAGAAACACCAGTCTCCGTCCGTGCGTGGACTAGTTGTGGCCGGGGCCAGGCAGGCACAACGAAAGCCAACATCCTTCAAACGAGAAGCCAGAGGGAGTACTCTCTGTTTCCGAGCAAAGATTTTCAGACCAGAGGAGTTCTCAAACATGTACTTCTACTTTGGATTAAAATGGTGATTTTGCTAGTATTTCTCCTTGGCCGAACCAAATTGTTGCACAGAAAATAAGTTATACGAATTCTTAAGATATTCCTACCAAGAAAACAAGATAGCTCTTCACCCCTGGCTCAGTATTCGAAAATCTTGTGACAAGGCTAAATCTATAATTATGTCTCGGAATACTTCTAACTAATGATCGCTGTGAGGAGCCCAAAAACTGGAAGAAAACACATGTTGTCTCCTTGCACAAATGTAAATTTACTCACGCCTGTTCTCTTGGCATCGATACCGTATCAAAAACAATGAGAAAGAAAGAATTAACCACACCTTGTGCGGAGAAAAAAGCTATTCTGAAGCCAAACCGCCGGACGTAGGGGTGCATGCATGCATGCATGTGCCTACGTGCGTCACCAGGGCCCGCACCAAAAGCGAAACCTCTTCTCCCGCAGCCGCGTTTCTCTTCTCGTCCGGGAGAGGATATAATTTACGTCAAGCGCCAACAATTTTACCACTAGTGAAATCCGTCCGAGTAGTTTGTTCGGGATTACAGTTAAATCCAATTCAAATTATAAAGATATAATAAAGAGTTCAAAAACTTTTTGTTCTGAGAGAGAGAGAGAGAGAGAGAGAGAGAGAGAGAGAGAGAGAGAGAGAGAGAGAGAGAGAGAGAGAGAGAGAGGAGTCCTACTACTTGAAGCAATATCGTGCAGTAACATGAATCAATCGTGTTTCCGTTATTAGCCTGGGAATTCGAGTCGGTTATGCTCATGTAACTCGTTAAACACTCGGTAGGCATGTGTTTTAATTTTGACAAAGGCAATATATTCATCTCATCGTAATCACACAATGGTGACTTCATGCGTCATGCTCCCCCTGGGATCATCATCCTTGGAGTTGCACCGGTTGGAGGGACTGATGGATGTGTGAGGATGGTAGGGTCATCGCGACGATCTCGGTGGTTTGTGGTGATCTTAGCGTCGTGGCAATGGTTATGGCAGTCGGTTCTTCCCTGACGTGTCCACAGGATTGTTTCGGATTTTTCTTCTGAGAAGTCGGAGGTATGACTACGAGGTATAGGTGGAAACAGGCAGGATCCATCCTTGCATAGTTCTCGCTTGTAGCTATTTGTCAGAATCAGAGTATGCGTGAGTGTGTTCAGAGGAATGAGCGTATATGCTCATGTATGAGCATCATCGTTGTGTTATAGTTTTTTTTAATAGGCTAGAGTTTATTTGATCATGTTTTTAAAAGTAGGTAGCTAATAATTAATTAAGGGCTGTCACGTTACTTTATGCGCGCGTCGCCCGTAGCACACCATATGGTCTTGAAAGGAAACGGGAGGGGGCAGCTGGCTGCAGCGACGTACGTGCGTCACAATTCACAAAGCAAACCAAAGCAAAAGCAGTGTACCTCCGTAAGCCATGTACGCCGGGCTGGGCCTTAGATTACTGGGGAGAAGAGAAAATTTTACGTGCGTGAAAATCTTGTGAACTCCCCTCCGACCAAATGGCGACAGGCAGCGCGTCAGGAGGCCTCACCCCACCCCACCCAGTCTGTTAGGATTTGTCTCCCGATTTAAATTTAAAGGGCCATCCCCAAGAAAAGAAGATCCAAGAGTCCGGCCGGTACTTGTAATACTACTACGAATCTACGGTGCTTTTTTTTTACGGTGTTATGAATAACCAAGCACGATCGGGATATACATGCGAGCACGCCATTGTATTTCGAGGGCTGCCTACTTCGTTCCCGAGGTTTGTATCGATCCCCTTTGATTCGTTTGCCCACAAGTACTGATTTCTGGTGAAAAGAAGGGCGGCGGCGCTGTTTCTCCCTCTGATTTCATCTCCCCAATCAATCGAGCGACACCATGGATGGCATAGAGATGATCGACATGGAAGTGAGATGGCGGCGACTTCGAAGTCCTAGCACAACCCGATCGGCCTCAGATTTGGACATGGATACAAAGAATTTTTATACCCTCCCATGACTTCCCTAATCCCGACGGACTCGCCGCAGCCGCGGAGCCCGAGCAATGCATCAGACATGCGTGTTTGTGCTACGCGGTCCTCGTCGAGCTTGTTATTATCACCATTTTTTTCACCCTGATGTTACTCGTCGTACAGTTCCACCCGACAACCTTTGCCGGTCGAGCATTGCGTGTCATGGGACATGTCGTGGGTATGATAGGCTTGCTCGTTGCAGTGTCTGGATTCATGCTTGTCTGCCGTTTTCTAACCGAGGCAATTATTGGGAATCCCGAGGGGTATAGACTGATTGATCTATTATTCATGTAATTCTTTTAAAAAAATTGCAAGGGGATGTTATTGTTCTATTAGCTTTGTTTGTATGGAAGCATTGTCTACTTCTCCAATGAGCTTTATGCAAGTATCGAATCTTTTATGCTGCATCTTAGATTGAGTTTGCAGTTTTGTTACTCGACTCTTTTATACGGTTAGTGGTTTTGTTATCTTGTCGCGACCAACTCTCAATCCCCTAGGATCTCTTACTTCTCTGACCATGTAGAGAACCGTTGATCCACATTGAGATCCGTCAAATTTTACATTTTACTTTACTCTAAGAGCAAACAACTTTTTTGTACACTGCATGAGCGAATTAATAATATTATGGTATGAATATAGTTTAGATTTGTATGAGCATATGGTAAAGTTCTTAGCCAATGAGATAATTGTTTTTTTTAGGACCTAAGGGGCATGCATGGAGAGAAATGGTTACGATGTTTTGCAACGATAACCCGACCACATCAATCGTAGACGAACCATTCACCGAGCAGAGTATGTGTAAGACAAGACACGGCTAGATAAGTCAAATAGGAAATATTGCTTTTAGATGATGTATTATCCCTGCCGCGAGTGGCAGAGTGTCTGGCACGCGTTTTCCATGTGGCTTTGCACGGCATATATAGAGTGGGCTAACGGGCTGTCACGTTATATGTAACGCGCGCGTCGTATACGAGTAAAGTGTTGCTGCGAACCCCTCAAAAAAAAGTGTTGCTGCGAAAGGGGGGTAGATACGAGAGTCGAGGGTTTTGAAACGAAACGGGAGGGGACAGCAAGCTTGCTGCTGGGACGAACGTGCGTCAGAGTTGCTGCACATACATCTAGATACATCCATTTCTATGATGAGTAATTTGGAACGGAGGGAGTACGTGTGAAAGCCACGCGACACAGCAGCTGTGCTCAGCTACGTACGCGGTACGCCTTGGCCTTGCATGGGGACTGGGAGAAAAAAATTAGTACGTGCGTGAAAGTATTTACTTGCTGTGAAACCCCCTCCGACCAAATGGCGATCAGGAGCGCGTCAGGAGGCCCCACACCACCCAACCTGTTACTACCTACTTTGTCTCTCAGTTTAAACAAAAGGGTCATCCTCAATCGAAAGGAAAATTTGAGAGTCCTGCACAACGACGATTGTATGCCTGTACCGACCCCAGCAGGGCTGTTGCACTTTATATTGAGCCTGAAATCTAAAAAGCGGCCGGCCACTAAATAGACAGAACGAGCGGGCCGAACGAGAGCCGCTCGATCTCGTCTCGATCGACGCCGCGCGGTGTCCAGGTGTCCCCTGGTCGGGAGGTGGGGCCGCGCCGCTCAGACCCGCGTGTGGACCAGTCGCCTGGTCCGATTTGCGCCGCGCCCGCGAGATAAATCGTCCGTGGGACCCACATGTCATCGAGGATTAGGCAGTTCTCCAGCGTTTTAGCCGTCGTGCGTAGTGGGCGGCGGTTTCGAATTTCGTGCCATTACCCCGTCCACCCCCACCTCTCGCCGCCCATTCCTCCACTTTCCCCCTTTGCTTTCGCCGTTGGTTGGTGCTCGGAGGCGGTTCCAAATCCGCTGGGTTGTGGTCGACGGCGGGGCGCGCCGCGAGGGTCGTCGTCCGCGGCGGCTCTGGTACTGCTCCTACGCGCGCTCCTCGTCTTCGTCCCTGCTTGTTTCTCCACTCGCCCGTCCTCCTTTTTCCGATGAGGTCGCTCGTTTTCCGGTGAGATCGCGGTCGTTGTCAGGGAGGTCGAGGTAGAGGTCGAGGTCGCGGTCGGGGTTAGGGAGGTCGAACTCATTTTCCGGCGAGGTTGAGGTCACCCCAGCGGACTACTTCGTTTGGGAAACCGCCGGATTGGCAGGGATGGGTTAGGGTTGTGCTCATCCTGTCGTTTTTGAGTTGCAGTAGGGGGTGAGCTCGTGCATATGGTTCAGGGAGGATGAGTGGTTCGCGGCGATAGTGCCTCTTCTGTGGATTGAAGCCTCGCGGTGGATCTGGTGTTTTTGATGAGTGTTTTCCCCCGCGGTGTGCAACTCTGTCGCCCCTTGCGTGCAAATTAGGAGCAGCAGTAGACAATTTTTGAGATAATATAGCCAATCTGCCAGCCTTCTGGTGGTTCTCGTGGGTCATGTGTTTTCCTCTTGTTGTAATTAGGGACCATTACATGTGCAAATTAGTACCTGTGCAAATTAGGGACCATTACCTGTGCTAACCAACTAAGAGGGTGAAACTTGTATCACGGCCACTTTTTAGTTGGTAGACACTTGTGTTCCAGTTGCACAAAATTCTATCCAGTTGGCTTCATTCATATAGTAGTTGGCTGTCCCTATGTTCTGCAGTTGCACCAATTTTTTGCTAGTTGGGTTTCTACATACTGTTCAGTTGCACAAGTTGCCTGCTCAGTTGGCTACATCACTTTTACTAGTTGGCTGTCCATATGTTCTACACCTGCACATGATTCTTTAGTTATTCTGTAAGTTGTATTATGTGTGCGCAATGTTGTGTGCAATGCATTGGCTGATTTCGTAGTTGGTGTTCAGAGATTTAAGTGGTTAGTTGCACAAAATTCTCCTCAGTTGGCTACGTCCATATAGTACTTGGCTGTCCATATGCTCTGTAGTTGCAGCAGTTGTTTTGGTCAGTTGGCTCACTGTTTTTGTGTGCAATGCATTGGCTGATTTCGTAGTTGGTGTTCAGAGATTTAAGTGGTTAGTTGCAAAAAATTCTCCTCAGTTGGCTGCGTCCATATAGTACTTGGCTGTCCATATGCTCTGCAGTTGCAGCAGTTGTTTTGGTCAGTTGGCTCACTGTTTTTGTACTAGGTGGTTGTCTATACTGTGTTCAGTTGCACAAGTTGCCTGCTCGGTTGGCTGCATCACTTTTACTAAGTTGGCTATTCATATGTTATACACTTGTGCCAGTTGCTCTACTTAGTTGGTTTTACTTAGTTGCATATGTTATACACTTTTACTAGTTGGCTGTTCCCCCCTCTGCTGTGTGCAACTAGGGACTCTTGTTTGTACAATTTTAGCACCAATGCTTGCCAATTTTCCAATATAATCTACCCAATCCACCAGCGTTGTGGTGGCTGTGGTGGTTTATGTGTTATTCTCCTGCTTTTGTGCAACTAGGACCCCTTGATTTGTGCAAATTAGTACGAATGCTTGCCAATTTTCCATTTTAATTTTTCTCAATGTGCAAGTCTTTTGTTGTGGATGTGGTTGTTTTCATGTGTCTCCCTTCATGTTCAACTAGGGACGCTTTTTTCAGAATAAGTTATCTCACTGAGCTTGTTGCCTTTACTTAACTTTTTTCTGTCTAGGTATTACTTGTCACAGTTGGCAAGTAATAATTAGGCAGAAAAAAGTTAGTTGGCTTATTTGACGTCCAGTTTGCACAAGGTTTACTGCCCAGTTGGCTGCATGATTGTAGTAGTTGGTTGTCCACATCTTCTAACTATGTTTTTTTGTTGTATTTCCTTCCGCAGGGCAAAAATGGTTATAATAGGAGGAGATGCGGGTGGCAATGAAGGAGATGTATTTTTATTCACTTTTTTCTTTTGTTTTTGAGTTGTTTTTCAACTTATGCATGTATGCTAATGTCTTTTTTTCATGTTTTCTTTTGGTTGCTTAATCAGCGTTCTGGAAGTCAACCTCTTCGCCGGAACTCGAAGCGTCCTGCTAATCGCCAGCCACGACTTGCGCAGAGTGTTGAGCAGGGAGAGGATGTTGAGGTAAGTGGCATGTTGATGACACAAGTCCATTTTTTGGTTTTGTTTGGGTCATATAACATTTTTTTATTTTTTCCCATGCTCATGTTTTTTTCTTAGGATGCTGATCAGTTCCGTGTTGTAAAGCGGACTAGACGTGCAGCACTTGGCAAGGGAGCTGAGTCATCTTCTAGGGTAAGTAAAATCTCAAATATAAGTGTTTTTTCTCGCCTTTTTTTAGATAGTGATGAAATTATGCAGCAATTCGGAACACTATTTTTTGTTTTTAGTCTGTCAATAACAACCTTTTGTAGTTGACATCTCTAGTCATTTTGATTTAAATACAGTTGACATTAGTTGGCATTAGTTGGCATCTTGTAGTTCACTAGTTGGCATGTTTTCATAGTTGACATCAGTGGTCATTTTTGTGTGCAGGCAGCAGTTGCTGGAGAAGCTGTCGCATCTTCCGCAGCAGATGCTGAGGTATGTGGGTTTTTTGTGTTTTTATGAGCTATTTGAATAGTTCTTTGCAAACCTTTTTTTTAGTTACTGTTTTTCTTGTGTTGCAATATCATTTCTTATTGTTGCACATACACTAGAACTTTTTGTAGCTGCCAGGTCTCGTTCTTTTTTTATTTACTGTTTTATTGTTGCACATTCAGTTGCACACTGGCAGTCTTTGCAGTCAGTTGTCCTCATGAGCTTTATTAGTTGCACAAATACATCATGATGATTGCTAGTTTTTTTTCATTCTTGTTTTTTCTCTTGTGTTTAATGTTTGTGTAATGCTTTCATTTTCTAATCAACAGGGCAGCGGCGAAGGAGTTGAGGTGGCTCCAGGGGAAGATGTGGAGCGACCATCACAAGCAGGCAGGATAAGGGCATCACCAGCGCGCTTTGCAAATTTCAACGCCTCTCTAACTCCACTACATAAATCAGAGCTAGTTTCGAGGTCGGTCGGGGGGCTATTGAACTTATCAGACACACTTCCAGCGGACCTCACTAAGTTCCTGGTGCAGTCCTACCAGCCACAGACCTCTGAAATGGTTTTCCCAGGAAGGGGAAGGATCCGTGTCGATGCTGACAGTGTTCAGAGGGTATTTGATCTCCCAAACAAGGGTCCAAAAGTCAGATATTTAGTTGACAAGGATGCCACTAGGAGATTCAGACAGGCTTTCAACATAACTGGAAATTCTCATCCCCAGATCACTACATGGCTCAAGATGATTGAGCATATGGCTGGAAGAACGGATGACACATTTTTTATGGCCTGGCTTGCGGTTGTCTTCAGTACTTTTCTAGCACCAACCACGGCCTTGAAGCTCAGCCCAAAGTGTTATGGACTTGTGCTAGATCATCAAATGCTAAAGAATACAAACATCTGCCTCTTTGTAGCAGAACACATTAACGAAGCTTTCCGGAACATGGACCAGGAGAAGCAAACTGTTTGCTGCTGCTTGTATCACTTGATGGTTAGTGAAAACGACCACTTTTTTCCATCTGTTCCTGTTCTTTCTGTGCAGTTATAGTTTGCTGAAATTCTCATAACAATAACTGAACTTGGCTTTTTCTTTTGTTTGGGTCTGGTGCAGATACTATACCTTGATGCGCTCGTACATGACATCCCAGTAAGCAACTGCGCGATACGATCGAATGCATGGGATAGTACTCTAATTGCCAAGGTGATCAAGAAGGATACTATCTCTCCTGGTGTGTTCGGCAAATTACAAGTGAATTCTTTTTTGTTTTTTTCCAACAGTGTCTTCCTTCTATGTTCTTTTGATGTCTGGTCACTCTTTTTGGAAATTGCACAGAAAACTGTCATCAGTTGGCACAACAATGCATGTAGTTGCACAGATTATAGCTTTAAGTTTGGCAATCTGCACACATGTTTATTTTAAATTGGCACACCATCTTTTTTAAGTTGCACAGTTTTACTAATCTTGTTGCACAGATGTGTTGCATCAGTTGGTAGGAACTTTTTTTAGGTGCCATGTGTGTTGCACAGTTTTTGTGTCTTTATTCAGTTGCATATATGTATAGTTGAATTTGTCTACCTCAGTATCTTGTTTGTAGTTGCACATGTTGTAATGTGTGGTTTCATTCAACACACAAATCTATTTTGATAACCTTGTTATTTTCTGTTTCTTTTTTTTACATCAGCTTAAAGAGGAGTATAGAGGCACGGAGCAGACACCACTGTTTGGTGGAATTTTGCAAGCTGAAGCATTTGTGGCATCCAAGTTACCAATAACATACAATCCGCAGGTTAGTGTTTTGCATACATAAACATGTATCACTTATCAATATTTTTTCTATTGGCTGGGATGTATGTTCAGTTGGACATGTATAACTTTTGTAGTTGCGAAAATTCAGAATTTAGTTGGCTGTGATGTATGTTCAGTTGCACATATAAGGTTTTGTAGTTGCACATGTTCTTTTGGATAGTCAAAGTGTTCATTTACAACCATTGTCATCAACTTTTGGCAGAAATGCATGGTTTTTACTTTGTGCCACAGTGCATGTGTAGTTGGCTAGAATCATGTTTTTAGTTGGCCAGAAAGTGTGTATTAGTCGTTTTTGCTTATCACATCATGGTCAGTTACAGACATTTTTACTTTTTTTATTTTTTCTAACTGAATCAGTACTGAATCTTTTTTGTGTTGATGCAGAAAAAGGCAAAAATTGCGAAAGTGGTCAATGAGCTATGCAAGGTTGTAACTGAACAGGTTGGCACCTTCATTAAAGAAGTTGCCAAGATTGATGACGAGGAACCAGATATTGATCCTTACGTACAGCAGCCATCAATGCAAACTGGGGCATCACGCCGTTCTCCAAAAAGAAAGAGACGGCGGTCAACTATACAAGAAGAAGAAGAATTTGTTGAGGATGATTCAGAAGAAGATGAGGAAATGGGAGCAGCGATAGATGCTGACGACGATGAGGAGACAGATGCGGATGAATCAGAGGAGGAGGACAAGGATGAGGATGACAATGAAGAAGATGCAGAGGAGGAGGAGGATGAGGAGGAAGAGGAGGAGGAGGAGGAGGAGGAGGAGGAGGAGGAGGAGGAGGACAAACAAGAAGAGGACAAAGGAGAGGAGGAGAACAGGGAAGAAGATAGTGATGCAGAGGAGGAGGAAGAAGAAGGTGAGGCCAGAGAGGGGGACGGGGACAAAGGGGCAGCAGTTGATGGCAGTGAGAGGAGAGAAGACAAAGGTGCAGCAGCTGATGGCAGTGAGAGGGAAGAAGATGAGGATGAAGAAGACGAGGATGATTATGGTGATGATAAAGGGGGATCCAATGGAGGCAGCGACAGCAGCGATGACGATGATGATGACAACGCTCCTGGTTCTGGTGGTACAGGTGGCAACACATCCAGGAGGACTAGCACTCACGCCATCCCTGCGAGCAGCAGCAATTCATTGAGTAGCAGGAGCACACTACAGTTGTTGATTGACAAGACTTGCTGGAAAGACAAGGATTTGCCAAAGTCAAAGAAAAATGACGAAGCAGAGTCTCAGGGAAGCATTGATATGTTCAAGCTCTGCAACTTGAAGCCAGCTTTGCCAACCACCTTTCCCGTGCCAGATTTCAGCAACAAAGATATGTGTGAGAAGATCAACTTTGCCATTGACAAGAGCCTGTTCTTATCAACTGAAGCTGGAAAGAATCAAATTGACATGGAGGAAGCAGGAAAGGGTCTTGACTGGGTTCATTCAAAGGAAAAATACAAGGAATATTTAAAGCTGCTCCCAGACCTAAGCTCCAGCAAGAGCAAGGCAGCATCCACGGCAAACCCTCACGTGGTCCAAAAGTGTAAAGCAGTTTCAATGAAGAAGAATCTACAGTTGCCTCAAACCAAAGAGAAGATGGTGAGTGAAGTTGCTGAAGTAAATATGGTCAAGGAAGCTGTGCTTCAAACTAATATGCCAACAGTAGTGAGCAGAGAGCCAACCAATGTCAGAGAAGTTCAACAGATCAAGGGGAAGACTCCCCTTTCAACAGTCGCACCAAAACCACCTAAGCAGAAGATTGTCAAGTTTTCCAGGGGCGCAAAGGGGGAACAGGCCACAAAAGATTTGGGGTTCAGAGACGAGAGAGAGCTGCAAGCCGCAGCCATTGATGCAGGGGTGCCAAGTTCTGCCAGGTTGCTGCCAACTCAGACTGGAAAGATGCCAATTACAGATACCAGTGTGCCAACTGATGTGTCAGTTAGCAGTATGGTCACAGTCAAAACCACCACAGTTGGTCAGGAAGGCACCACTGCAACTGCAAGTCCCAAGGTGCCTACTGATAGAGATGCTTCAATGCCAAACACAAAAGGAGGTGATCCAACTATCAAAGTGCCGTCCCCAAGAGTTGTCTTTCAGCAACCATTAACACAAGAGGAGGTGTTCGACATTATAAGTAGGTGCAAGCCTCCAAGGCCGCCAACTACAACACTATTGCGAACCAAGTCAGCGAATGATGCACCCATGTTTGTGCCGCAAGGAGATGCCCTGGTCCTTGAACCCTTATGAAGATCAAACTCTTATCATGGTGACGGGTTCTGCGATGCACCATCTTTTGACCTCGGCATAGATGGTGATGCTCCAGCACCTGCTCTAGCAGTAGATACAGCGGAAGCCGGTGTGATTAGCATCGATGAGTGTGAGTTAGACCCAGCAGCTGTGAATGAAGGATGTGATGCTGCTGATGTTGGCAAGGCAATAGCTCAAGAACTAGATGTTGGTTCACCAGAGAATTGCCACACCCCGATATGCGCAGAACCAGAACTTGGCACGAGCAGTTCTTTGGGGCCACCTCTTGCACGAAGACAGAGGAGGGTAAGAAGGCCCGCAGCATCTCAAAGGTCTCCATTCATCGACTACAACAAGAACAAGACTTTCAGCACCAATGAGGTAGTGAACAAGCTTTACGCTGCCCTCTTGTATTGGGTCAGGCATCACAAAGGAGCAAATGATGGAGCTACCAGGTAAACTAACTCCCCACAGCCTACATACATATCTTTTTCAGTTGCATAGCACCAGCCACTTAGTTGCACAGAAAGCATAGTATGTTGCACAGAACAGGGCTTTTAGTTGCACACTGTTCTTTTTTCATTTTCATGCACATTTTTTTGTTGCTGTGACCCTTCGAGCTAACTTGTCTTTTTATTGCTTTCAAAAAAAATCAGCCCTGAGATAATTAGGTATGGTGCTTTCTACATTTCTTTAAAGGAGTTAGTTGATTCGATGAAGCCGGTTCAATGGTTGTCAAAAATTGTTATTAAGACTGGAATCTTGCACATCATGGATAACTTACCAGAAGGGTCAAAGAAGGTTGTTATGCCACTGAGGTTTTCTGTAAGTTTTTCCAAAACCTTCTTTTTACCCTCATCTTTGTTCTGTAGCACTTTTCGTTGACCATTTGAGGGAGGCCTTTCACCTACGAAGGAGTTTTGAGCCATGTTTTATAATCTCTGCAGATAAAATTACAGCAAGGGATCCACAATGTGAATGAGATGAACAAGATGTTTGATTACAAGAACCGTCTCGACAAGAAAGACTTAGTGAGTGTTGTGCCCACATCATCAATCTTTTTTTAGTTGGCACCCACAGCATGTCCAGTTGCACATGACACATCTGTTAGTTAGCAGATACTTGTTGCAACCCGTTTTTAACTTGACCAAGTCTTTTACTGTTTTTCTTAGCTACATCTTGTATTTTTGTGTCTGAAATCGTTCACGCTTGCAGGTCATGCTGCCAGTGCTCGAGTGCGAGGTGTAACCGATAAAGACGGAGGGAGGCATTATTGGGTCTTCAGTGTCAACTTGAGGGACGGACGCTTCGAAGTTCTTGATTCAAGCAGGACGCTGGACAACATTGAGCTGATGAACAACGCCTCTACCATTGCGGGGGCAGTACGCCAGCTATGGAGGAAGCATTACCCAAAGTTCAGCATCGAGCACTTCCAGATTATTGACATTGACGTACCGAAGCAGCTTGGCAAGTAAGACAATAAGCATTTCATTCCTTCTCAATCAAATACAATCATTTTGTAGTTTTTAAATTTTTCTATATGTGCAATCTTTAGTATTTTTAAGACACAGTACTAGTCTTCAATCTGTATTATCATTTTTATGAGTTTCTAATGGATTATCTAGCTAGTTGCAGAGTGGCGCGTAAGTAGTTGCAAAGTGGCACATAATGAGTTGCAGTAGAACACAAGCAGTTGCACAGTAGGACATAAGTAGTTGCACAGAGTGCATTACCTTTTTTTGGTTTTAATTTTATGTGACAATTTTTTTGCCCATTTTTTGCAGTAATGAGTGTGGGTTGTTCGCACTGCTTAACGCCACTGAGTGGAATGGTAGCCAACTGCCCAACTACGACCCCAAGGAAGTACTCAACATCAGGAAGAAGCTGACGTATGATTGGGTCACCAGCGTGCACAACACCGCCCCATGGAGGAAGTTGCTGAGATACGACAAGGAGTAGGTCAGTACTTTTTTTTCCGGCTCCATGGAGGAAGTTTCTGGTTTGTACAATTTTATTAAGTAGATTTTGTAGTTGCACACTGCTAGTAATTGCGTTTTGCAACTCAATATCATCACTTTTGTTGATACATTAGGAGCACTGTATATACAATTGTTCAACAACTAAATATTTAACCAGTTGCCAACAAAGGCACAAATAGCAACTTTTTTTACACAATGCATGAACTAATTCAAGCAGCATAAATTAGATAAAGAGGAATCATAGATGCTGAATGTGTCCACTTGGTCCCAACATTGCTAAAAAAGACATCATTATTTTTCCTTCTTTGTTCCAAAGTTACAAATGAGGAAACAGAATCATAGGAGCCTCTGTGGACACACACCAGCAGTGTGCTCTGTAGATTGGCACTGGCTGCATTTGTTTTTCTTCTTTGGGTGTAGCTCCAACGCCGATTTGTACCGTCGACTCTTTGCCCTACCCTTTGTAGTAGACCTTGGAGGATCCCTGGGCACAAAATCATCAGAAGCTTGTGCAAGGGATGCAGCCTCCAACGGGGCAGTAGGACCGTCACGATCACCTGTGTAATAATCATATAAAAAGTTTAGTATTTTTGTTATTGTGCAACCAGCACTGATGTTCTGTGCAACCACACAGTACATTTTTGTGCAACTAACTGGTTGATGTGTGCAAGTTAAGTTGAAAAAAACACCTGCAGTAGCACGGCCTGTTATGGTACTTGGATTGTAGTCGCCTATGGGCAGAACATGAAAAACAAGTTAGATTTTTAGCTTGATCCTCAAACTAACACAGCGCACACAACTAGGCAGCATGTTTCTGTTCAACTGGGCACTATGATATGTGCAACTAAAGTCACTCACCCTAGTATTTGTTTTGGAGTCGGTGAAGGTACTAACCTGGGTTATGAGCCCCCTGAGTCCTGCCTGTAGGTCCATTGGGAGTAGCACAAAGGGCACTGCTAGTTGGGCCTGGCGGGGGAGGAGGTCTTTGAGGGTTGGCATCACCTATAGGCAGAACAGGACAAACAAGTCAGTTGTGTTTATCTTTTTTATGCTCAAACTAACACAGCATGCGCAACTAGGTAGCCTCTTCGGTGCAACTGAGCACCATGATGTGTGCAATTGGAGTTACAGACCTAGTTTGATGGGGAGTTGGGTGAAGGTAATTACCTAGACGACGAGCCCCCTGAGTGCTGCCTGTAGGGACATTGGGAGGAGCATGCGGGGGAGGAGGTGGCGGAGGATGCCGTGTACAGCCAGGAGGGGGAGGAGGTCCTTGAGGGTTGACATCACATATATGCATAACTGGAAAAAATAAGTTAGCTGTGTTATCTTTAATGCGTGAACTAACACAGCGTGCGCAACTAGGCAGTATGTTCTTGTCCAAGTGGCTACCATGGTGTGTGCAACTGGGCACAATGATGTGTGCAACTGAAGTTACACACCTAGTTAGATTAGGAGTTGGGGCAGGTAATTACCTGGATGATGAGCCCCCTGATTGCTGCCTGGAGGTGGAGGAGGTCCTCGAGGGTTGCCATCATCTGATGGCCCCGTTGCAGCAGTCGATTTTTTCCTTTTCTTGGACTTGTTCAGGTGGCCGATCTCGGTACGTGCTGCACGCATATGCTTGTATACAATAGCTTGTGCTGGATCGGAACCACTCGCAAACTTTGCTAGTTTCCGAAAATCGTATATCATGTTCCTCTCCCTTATCTGCTTCTTTGATTGAGGAGGCATTTCATCCGGTTTCTCATAACCAGTCCCTGGCGCACTAGGTACAACAGTAGGTGTCCACCGTCTTAGCAGGTACCTTTGCGGTATGACATCAACGCCAACATGGGTGAACACCTTGAGGATGTGGCAACAGAGGATGCCGTCCTTGTCCATTTTACAACACTCACACAAATAGGAACGCTCCTCCACCCTTGCCTGCACCAAGTAGTTTCGAGAACCATATTTCGCAACAAATTCCTGGTTTGGTCTGAGCTCAAACACATCAGCACCAACTTGGAATGCATTATAACGTCCAATCAGCTCAAACTCTTCTCTAAACTTGCGGTAAAGGTCTCTAGTATAGGTTTTGTAAGCTTGCTTCTCTATTGGGAAGTTGGACCACAACTCAATCTCAAGGTGTTGTGTCCTGTAATCATTGCAGCCTTCCTTGGCAAGGATGTGGTTCTGTATTTTTTCATATTGCTTGACGAAGTTCAACATTGAGTTGTGTGGGTTCACATATCTTTTGAGGACGGCGTTGAACCCCTCACTACGCTGTGTAGACTGGAGGAAGGGAAAGAACCTGTGTTTGAAGTAGCACGGCACCCAAGTTGACCTGTATTCGTACAACTTCTCAAAGTGCGTGTGTGCCATAGCCTCATACTTGATCATTAACCCAGCCCAATTCTGCTCAAACTCGTCTATAGTGAAGCTGAAGTCAACACACTTGTTGAAATCATCAGAGAGTCCTGGATTCCGGCACAGCAACCAACCAACCTTTTCCTGAGCCTTTTTCATGATGTGCCATCGACAACAACGGTGCACGGTGGTTGGAAAGATGCTCTGTATTGACTGCCTCATCGCACCATCCTAATCGGTGATGAAGTTGTCAGGAGGTTTGCCATCCATAGCCTCTAGGAATGCTCCAAAGACCCAATCAAAGCTCGATGCCAACTCCTGCCTCACAAACGCGCAACCCAACATGAAAGATTGGCCATGTCGGTTTATTCCTATGAAGGGCGCAAACGGCATATTGTACAAGTTGGTCATGTAGGTGGTGTCAAACGATATGCAATCGTGGTACGCCTCCACATAAGCTTTTCGAGCTAAGCCGTCCACCCAAAATATGTTGACAACTCTGTCCTCTTCATCATATTTCACCTTATAGAAGAAGTCTGGATCGGTTTTTTGTATATCCTTGAAGTGCGCAATTGTCTCAATCAGATCACCCTCCTTTGTGTCATCTCTACGGAAACTTGTACAAAGATTTGTTATTGCCTTTGGTTCGAACGGCACCATCATCTCAGATCCATAGAACTCTGCCATTACATGCATCATTCGTCCTGCATAATACAAAAACAAACAGTATATCCTTTTTTTAGTTGCACAAATGCGCACATCCAGCTGCACAGTAATAGGACACGTGTTGGCACAGAAGATAATCACAGGAAATGGACACCTAGTTGCACCTTTTTAAAAACACTTTGCAGTTTTTGCATACAGGACATTGTGTATTTGCACAGTAAAGACAATCTAGTTGCACAAGAAGCACCCAAAGTGATATATAAAAAGCATGGGAAGTTGGACAGCAGTTGCATAGTTAAGCCATTTCAGTTGCACAGTAGTACCATAACAGTTGCACACTGGACTGCCTAGAGGGAAACTTAATTCTTCAAGGGATATAGAAAAACACCACACCTGTAGTCAAGTTGCAGTTATACAAGATGCGCAGAAACTCCTTTTCATCAGGTGAGATGCCTTGGTGGGATCTCAAGTATTTGGACAATGAAGGTTTGTTCACGAGCGGATGATTGTGGTCACGAACAAAGTGCGTCACCTCCCATCGCCCATCTATCAGCTTCACCAACATTTTCGCCTTGCATTCAGTCTGCTTTATTGTCTCACGTTTGCGCTTCTTCTTCTTCTTACTAGTACCAGCATCCTCTTCAGCAAATATTGGAGGTTCTTCTTCCATCTCCTCATCACTGTTAACAGATGTTGGATCTGGAATAGGGTCCAGGTAAGGAGGAGCCTCAGCTCCTCCATCATCAGCTTTGGGCTTCTTGAACTTGTTGCAGCAAAACTGTTGTTTTATCAATTCATTGGTGCGGGGTGTCCGTCTAGAGGTGTTCATCTTGATAGAGAAACCCATCCGTAGTGCGTAACTGTTGTAGTGATCCTTAGCAATTTGAAGGCTGTCAAACCTCATGCCAACATAGGGTTCCATAGGTTGAGAACCAGCCTCATCCTCTCCTTCTTCTACTTGCACAACTCTGTCAAAAGCCCCAGCTTCTAGCTCAGTCCTGGTTGGACCAGGAACATTTGCCTCGGTTCCTGTGTCATCAAGAGTATGGCTCTCTGACTGCAAAGACACCACTACAGGGGCACCACGGGCTGATGACTGGCCTGCCACATTGTCATGGCCCGTAGGGTTACCATCATGACTTGCCTGCGTGTAGTAAACAGATCGACCATTTTCTGTGCAGTTTCCTTGTTGTATGCTGGGTTGCTACTGATCCATATCATGAGGAAGCTCATTGAGATTTGGAGGCAACTCATTGAGATCAAGCATTTTTTCCCTTGTTTTTGGATGCTGCCACACACTCCCTGCACATATAAAAAAAGAAGAAATTGATGCCATCAGTTGGTAACCACAGAAAAACTGTGTTTCAAAACAACCTAAAAGCAACATGACCATAGCATAATCTTTTATTATAACATTTATGAATTTTTTTGTTTGCACAGAGTTGTTATGTTAGTTGCACAGTTTGCAGTAAATAACTGGCAAGAGCATGACTTCTTTTTGCTACAGAGTTTTTCTTACCCTTTTCCCTTTTTGTTTTGTTGCAATGATCTGTAGGTTTCCGTTTCGCAAGGAGCTCTTTTCAGATTTTTCTGCACATAATTGGATGCTACATTTGAGAAGGAAAATCTAGGTGAAAGAAGAAAGAAGAATTGGAGGACAGATTATAGTTATATGTTTTTCATCGCCGTTTATGTTTCTAGATCTGGTATATTTGAACATATTAATATGGTTTGCAATAGGTGTGGGACCAGAATATATGCGTGGGACAAGATTTGTGTGTGAATATGTTAATATGGTTTGTGGCTTCATTAGCCATGGACAAAAGTTCCTATGTTTTTCCTGTTGCACTACAGATTTCTGGTTTTCGCTAGAATAGACGTCTCAATTTCCAGGATTTCCACTTGGCCAGCATACATATTCAGTTGGACATTCAATGCTTTTAGTTGGCTAGAATAGATGTCTCAGCTGGCCAGGTTGCATTTTTTCAGTTTTGTGGCCAACATGCATGTTCAGTTGGACAGTTAATGCATTCAGTTGGCTAGAATAGATGTCTTAGTTGGTCATCAGTTTTTGGCCAACATGCATGTTTAGTTGGCCAGAAAACATGTTTTTTATTTTCACATATACTACATTTTTTCCAAAGTGTTCACTCAGAAACATGTATTGCCAGATATATGTTTTTAGTTGGCAGGATACATGTTTAGTTGGCCAGGATACATGTTCAGTTGGCTGGGATGCATGTTTAGTTGCACATTTATGAATTTTTCGTTGCACATGTTTAACAAAGCATTGGGCAGTCAATTTTTTGTTCATTTTGCAAATAATAACTAGAAGTTGGCTTTTAATCATGTTTTAATTGGCCAGATAACTCGTTTTTAGTTGGCTTGTTTTTAACACATCCAGGTGGTAGTTTTTGGCATGTTTAACACATCCAGCATGTTTAACATCTGGTGTGATGTGCCAGATTCACCTCTTTTTTTGAAGCAAATTCTCCATGGATCCATGGAGAAGGGGGAAGCGAAGAGGTGCAGAGGGGGCTTACCTGCTCGATCTTACTGCCTGGTATGGCTCTGACCACCCTGCCCTTTAGATCTTGAAGCAGCTCCTTCTACTTTGGGGCTCCCATGGCGGCTGTGTAGGAGGAGGAAGAAGGGCTGGGGGCGATTGCGTTTGGATCTGTTTCTGGCGTGCAGAAGAAGAAGAAGGCAGCGTCGGTGGGGCTGAGGCGTGGGGGCGAGAGATGGCGTGGATTCTGCAACCTGGGCAGATCCTCCTTCTTTCGTGAGGAAGAAGAAGATAGCCAGGGCGCAGTTTGGCGAGGAGGGTGCACGTGATCCCACGGCCAGCTGGTGGGTGGGGCAGTTGCCTTTTTGGCTCCGACGGGCAGGGACCAGGTGGACTGTTTCCTCTTTTCGCTCGAGGGGGGACCAGGTGGTTTCCTTTTTCGGGTGGCCGCTGGCTAGCGATCCCAGGGCGTCCAGCCGCCCACTAGACGCGTCCTATATTGAGAGTCCTGCTACGACGATGGTATGCCTGTAGCGATCCCAGCAGGGCTGGTGCACTCCATCGGGACAATACATGCGAGCACCCCATTAAATTCCGAGAGCTGCCTACTCTGTTCCTGTTGCACCCGGAAGAGGCACTCTTTGGTATTACCGTGAAAAATCCAGGCATCGCATATCTCTCTCTAATTTTATCTCCTCCATTGGATCATTCGGATCAATCAAGCGACACCATGGACGGCATAGAGATGATCGACATTGAAAATCCTGATCATGCCGGTGGAGATGGGGGCGACCAGGTTGAAGCACAGCCCGAACGTCCTCAATTTCGGGCATGGATAGATACCATAAATAGGATCATGATGCCTCCCGACTAATGAGATTTCTTTCCTCCCACCTTGGCCAACGCCCCAATGGACTTGGAGGGCAAGAAACCAGCCCCTCCACCCCTATATATAGTGGGGAGGCGCATGGGAGCTATAGACGAAGTTCTGGCGCAGCCCTCCCCCTCTCCCAAGTCGTCCTCCTCTCCCGTGGTGCTTGGCGAAGCCCTGCATGATTGCCACGCTCCTCCACCACCACCACGCCGTTGTGCTGCTGCTGGATGGAGTCTTCCTCAACCTCTCCCTCTCTCCTTGCTGGATCAAGGCGTGGGATACGTCACCGGGCTGTACGTGTGTTGAACGCGGAGGTGCCGTGCGTTCGGCACTTGATCATCGGTGATTTGAATCATGACGAGTACGACTTCACCAACCCCGTTCACTTGAACGCTTCTGCTTAGCGATCTACAAGGGTATGTAGATGCACTCTCCTTCTACTCGTAGCTGGTCTCTCCATAGATAGATCTTGGTGACACGTAGGAAAATTTTGAATTTCTGCTACGTTCCCCAACAGTGGCATCATGAGCTAGGTCTATTGCGTAGATTCTTTGCACGAGTAGAACACAAAGTAGTTGTGGGCGTTGATGTTGTTCAATATGCTTACCGTTACTAGTCCAATCTTGTTTCGACGGTATTGTGGGATGAAGCGGCCCGGACCGACCTTACACGTACTCTTACGTGAGACAGGTTCCACCGATTGACATGCACTTGGTGCATAAGGTGGCTAGCGGGTGCCAGTCTCTCCCACTTTAGTCGGAACGGATTCGATGAAAAGGGTCCTTATGAAGGGTAAATAGCAATTGGCATATCACGTTGTGGTTTTGCGTAGGTAAGAAACGTTCTTGCTAGAAACCCATAGCAGCCACGTAAAACATGCAAACAACAATTAGAGGACGTCTAACTTGTTTTTGCAGGGTATGCTATGTGATGTGATATGGCCAAAAGGATGTGATGAATGATATATGTGATGTATGAGATTGATCATGTTCTTGTAATAGGATTCACGACTTGCATGTCGATGAGTATGACAACCGGCAGGAGCCATAGGAGTTGTCTTTATTTATTGTATGACCTGCGTGTCATTGAAGAACGCCATGTAAACTACTTTACTTTATTGCTAAACGCGTTAGTCATAGAAGTAGAAGTAGTCGTTGGCGTGACAACTTCATGAAGACATGATGATGGAGATCATGATGATGGAGATCATGGTGTCATGCCGGTGACAAGATGATCATGGAGCCCCGAAGATGAAGATCAAAGGAGCTATATGATATTGGCCATATCATGTCACTACTCTATTTGATTGCATGTGATGTTTATCATGTTTATGCATCTTGTTTGCTTAGAACGACGGTAGTAAATAAGATGATCCCTTACAACAATTTCAAGAAGTGTTCTCCCCTAACTGTGCACCATTTCTACAGTTCGTCGCTTCTAAGCACCACGTGATGATCGGGTGTGATGGATTCTTACGTTCACATACAACGGGTGTAAGACAATTTTACACAGCGAAAACACTTAGGGTTAACTTGACGAGCCTAGCATGTACAGACATGGCCTCGGAACACGGAGACCGAAAGGTCGAGCATGAGTCGTATAGTAGATACGATCAACATGAAGATGTTCACCGATGATGACTAGTCCGTCTCACGTGATGATCGGACACGGCCTAGTTGACTCGGATCATGTAATCACTTAGATGACCAGAGGGATGTCTATCTAAGTGGGAGTTCATAAGATGAACTTAATTATCTTGAACATAGTCAAAAGACTCTTTGCAAATTATGTCGTAGCTCGCGCTTTAGTTCTACTGTTTAGTTATGTTCCTAGAGAAAATATAGTTGAAAGTTGACAGTAGCGATTATGCGGACAGTAGAAAGCTTATGTCCTTAATGCACCGCTCAGTGTGCTGAACCCCAAACCTCGTCTGTGGATGTTGTGAACATCGGACATACACGTTTTGATAACTACGTGATAGTTCAGTTAAACGGTTTAGAGTTGAGGCACCAAAGACGTTTTCGAAACATCACGGAACATATGAGATGTTTCGAGGGCTGAAATTGGGATTTCAGGCTCGTGCCCACGTCAAGAGGTATAAGACCTCCGACGATTTTCTTAGCCTGCAGACTAAGGAGAAAATCTCAATTGTTGTGCTTGTGCTCAGATTGTCTGAGTACAACAATCGCTTGAATCGAGTGGGAGTTGATCTTCCAGATGAAATAGTGATGGTTCTCCGAAGTCATTACCACCAAGCTGCTAGAGCTTCATGATGAACTATGATATATCAGGGACATATATGATGATCCTTGAGATATTCGCGATGTTTGACGCCACGAAAGTAGAAATCAAGAAGGAGCATCAATTGTTGATGGTTGGTGAAACCACTAGTTTCAAGAAGGGCAAGGGCAAGAAGGGATACTTCATGAAACGGCAATTCAGCTGCTGCTCTAGTGAAGAAACCCAAGGTTGAACCCAAACCCGAGACTAAGTGCTTCTGTAATAAGGGGAACAACCACTGGAGCAGAATTACCCTAGATACTTGGTAGATGAGAAGGCTGGCAAAGTCGATATAAGTATATTGGATATACATTATGTTAATGTGTACTTTACTAGTACTCCTAGTAGCACCAGGGTATTAAGATACCGGTTCGGTTGCTAAGTGTTAGTAACTCGAAATAGAAGGCTACGGAATAAACGGAGACTAGCTAAAGGTGAGCTGACGATATATGTTGGAAGTGTTTCCAAGTTTGATGTGATCAAACATCGCACGCTCCCTCTACCATCAAGATTAGTATTGAACCTGAATGGTTTATTGAATCTCGATCGTAGTGATACACATTTTCATTCCAAAAGATATAAGATAGTAATGATAGTACCACTTACTTGTGGCACTGCCATGTAAGTCATATTGGTGTAAAACGCATGAAGAAGCTCCATGTTGATGGATCTTTGGACTCACACGTTTTTGAAAAGTTTGAGACATGCGAACCATGTCTATTGTTGTATATGCATGAAGAAACTCCATGCAAATGGATCGTTCGGACTCACTTGATTTTGAATCACTTGAGATATGCAAATCATACCACATGGGCAAGATGACTGAAAAGCCTCATTTTCAGTAAGATGGAACAAGATAGCAACTTGTTGGAAGTAACACATTTTGATGTGTGCAGTCGAATGAGTGCTGAGGCATGCAGTGAATATCATTATGTTCTTACTTCACAGATGATTCGAGTAAATGTTGAGTATATTTACTTGATGAAACACAAGTCTGAATTATTGAATGGTTCAAGTAATTTCAGAGTGAAGTAGCAGATCATTGTGACAAGAGGATAAAATGTCTATGATATGATCATAGAGATGAATATCTGAGTTACGAGTTTTGGCACACAATTAAGACATTGTGGAAATTGTTTCGCAATTAATACCGCCTGGAACACCATAATGTGATGGTGTGTCCGAACATCATAGTTGCACCCTATTGGATATGGTGCATACCATGATGTCTCTTATCGAATTACCACCATCGTTCATGGGTTAGGCATTAGAGACAATCGCACTCACTTTAATAGGGTACCACGTAATTCCGTTGAGACGACACCGTTTGGAGAAACCTAAGTTGTCGTTTCTTAAAAGTTTGGGGCCGCGACGCTTATGTGAAAAAGTTTCAGGTTGATAAGCTCGAACCCAAAGCGGATAAAATGCATCTTCATAGGACATCCAAAACAGTTGGGTATACCTCCTAATTCAGATCCGAAAGCAATATGGATTGTTTCTTGAATCGGGTCCTTTCACGAGGAAAAGTTTCTCTCGAAAAGTTGAGTGGGAGGATGGTGGAGACTTGATGAGGTTATTGAACCATCACTTCAACTAGTGTGTATCAGGGCACAGGAAGTTGTTCCTGTGGCACCTACACCAATTGAAGTGGAAACTTATGATAGTGATCATGAAGTTTCGGATCAAGTCACTACCGAACCTCGTAGGACGACAAGGACGCGTACTGCTTCAGAGTGGTATGGTGATCCTGTCTTGAAGGTCATGTTGCTAGACAACAATGAACCTACGAGCTATGGAGAAGCGATGGTGGGCCCGGATTCCGATAAATGGCTTGAGGCCATAAAATCCGAGAGAGGATCCATGTATGAAAACAAAGTGTAGACTTTGGCTGAACGGCTCGATGGTCGTAAGGCTAATGAGTACAGATGGATTTCAAAAGGAAGACGGACAATGATGGTAAATGTCACCATTAAGAAAGCTCGACTTGTCGTTAAGATGTTTTCCGACAAGTTCAAGGAGTTGACTACGATGAGATTTTCTCACTCGTAGCGATGCTAAGAGTCTGTTGGAATTATATTAGCGATTACTGCATTATTTATGAAATCTTGCAGATAGGATGTCAAAACATTGTTTCCTCGACGATTTTAATGAGGAAAGGTTGTATGTGATACAACCGGAAGGTTTTGTCAATCCCGAAAGATGCTAATAAGTATGCAAAGCTCCAGCAATCCTTCTAAGGACTGGAGTGAGCATCTCGGAGTTGGAATGTATGCTTTGATGATGATCAAAATTTTTGGGTTTGTACAAAGTTTATGAGAAACTTGTATTTCCAAAGAAGTGAGTGGGAGCACTATAGAATTTCTGATGAGTATATGTTGTTGACATATTGTTGATCAGAAATGACGTAGAATTTCTGGAAAGCATATAGGGTTATTTTGAAAGTGTTTTTCAATGGAAAGCCTGGATTAAGCTACTTGAACATTGAGCATCAAGATCTATAAGGATAGATCAAAATGCTTGATAATACTTTCAAATGAGCACATACCTTGACATGATCTTGAAGGTGTTCAAGATGGACCAGTCAAAGAAGGAGTTCTTGCCTGAGTTGTAAGGTACGAAGTTAAGACTTAAAGCTCGACCACGGCAGAATAGAGAGAAAGGACGAAGGTCGTCCCCTATGCTTAAGACGTAGGCTCTTCAGTATGCTATGCTGTGTACCGCACCTGAAGTGTGCCTTGCCATGAGTCAGTCAAGGGGTACAAGAGTGATCCAAGAATGGCTCACAGGACAGCGGTCAAAGTTATCCTTAGTAACTAGTGGACTAAGGAATTTTCTCGATTATGGAGGTGGTAAAAGAGTTCGTCGTAAAGGTTACGACGATGCAAGCTTGACACCTATCCGGATAGCTCTGAGTAGAGAGACCGGATACATATAATGGAGCAATAATTTAGAATAGCTCCAAGTAGAACAATTGTTTGGAATAGCTCCAAATAGAGAGTGGTAGCTGCATCTAGGAGATGACATAGAGATTTGTAAAACACACACGGATCTGAAAGGTTCGGACCCGTTGACTAAAACCTCTCTCACAAGCAACATGATCAAACCTAAAACTCATTGAGTATTAATCACATAGTGATGTGAACTAGACTACTGATTCTAGTAAACTCTTGGGTGTTAGTCACATGGTGATGTGACCTGTGAGTGTTAATCACATGGCGATGTGAACTAGATTATTGACTCTAGTGCAAGTGGGAGACTGTTGGAAATATGCCCTAGAGGCAATAATAAAAGTATTATTATTATATTTCCATGTTCATGATAATTGTCTTTTATTCATGCTATAACTGTATTATCCGGAAATCGTAATACACGTGTGAATACATAGACCACAATATGTCCCTAGTGAGCCTCTAGTTGACTAGCTCGTTGTGATCAACAGATAGTCATGGTTTCCTGGCTATGGACATTGGATGTCGTTGATAACGGGATCACATCATTAGGAGAATGATGTGATGGACAAGACCCAATCCTAAGACTAGCACAAAAGATCGTGTAGTTCATTTGCTAGAGCTTTGCCAATGTCAAGTATCTCTTCCTTCGACCATGAGAGCGTGTAACTCCTGGATACCGTAGGAGTGCTTTGGGTGTATCAAACGTCACAACGTAACTGGGTGACTATAAAGGTGCACTACAGGTATCTCCGAAAGTATCTATTGTTTTATGCGGATCGAGACTGGGATTTGTCACTCCGTGTAAACGGAGAGGTATCTCTGGGCCCACTCGGTAGGACATCATCATATGCGCAATGTGACCAAGGAGTTGATCACGGGATGATGTGTTACAGAACGAGTAAAGTGACTTGCCGGTAACGAGATTGAACAAGGTATTGGATACCGACGATCGAATCTCGGGCAAGTAACATACCGATAGACAAAGGGAATTGAATACGGGATTGATTAAGTCCTTGACATCGTGGTTCATCTGATGAGATCATCGTGGAACATGTGGGAGCCATCATGGGTATCCAGATCCCGCTGTTGGTTATTGACCGGAGAACGTCTCGGTCATGTCTACATGTCTCCCGAACCCGTAGGGTCTACACACTTAAGGTTCGATGACGCTAGGGTTATAAAGGAAGTTTGTATGTGGTTACCGAATGTTGTTCGGAGTCCCGAATGAGATCCCGGACGTCACGAGGAGCTCCGGAATGGTCCGGAGGTAAAGATTTATATATGGGAAGTCCTATTTTGGCCACCGGAAAATGTTCGGGATTTTTCGGTATTGTACCGGGAAGGTTCTAGAAGGTTCCGGAGTGGGGCCCACCTGCATGGGGGGACCCACATGGACGTGGGTAGTGGGGGCAAGGCCCCACACCCCTGGTCAAGGCGCACCAAGATCCCCCCTTAGAAGGAATAAGATCATATCCCAAAGGGATAAGATCAAGATCCCTAAAAAGGGGGGATAACAATCGGTGGGGAAGGAAATAATGAGATTTCTTTCCTCCCACCTTGGCCAACGCCCCAATGGACTTGGAGGGCAAGAAACCAGCCCCTCCACCCCTATATATAGTGGGGAGGCGCATGGGAGCTATAGACGAAGTTCTGGCGCAGCCCTCCCCCTCTCCCAAGTCGTCCTCCTCTCCCGTGGTGCTTGGCGAAGCCCTGCAGGATTGCCACGCTCCTCCACCACCACCTCGCCGTTGTGCTGCTGCTGGATGGAGTCTTCCTCAACCTCTCCCTCTCTCCTTGCTGGATCAAGGCGTGGGATACGTCACCGGGCTGTACGTGTGTTGAACGCGGAGGTGCCGTGCGTTCGTCACTTGATCATCGGTGATTTGAATCACGACGAGTACGACTTCACCAACCCCGTTCACTTGAACGCTTCCGCTTAGCGATCTACAAGGGTATGTAGATGCACTCTCCTTCTACTCGTAGCTGGTCTCTCCATAGATAGATCTTGGTGACACGTAGGAAAATTTTGAATTTCTTCTACGTTCCCCAACACCGACGACGTCCCTAACCTGGATGGAATCGTCGCGGCAGCAGAGCCCGAGCAATGTAGCAGACATGCCTCTAATAATAAAATGGGATGTTGCTTCATGGATCACCAAACCTATGATCCCGGACAGAAGGAGTAACTTCCACTGGTAGTTTTTTTTCACATACATAATTATGTTAATCAATTTGTCTACGTGTAACCAAATCAAGCTTTCCATCAACATATCAAGCGAAAAACAAGGGTTTTTACGCTAGGGATTCTATGTCACCAGCCCATCTTTCGTTCAGATGTGGTCGACTCGAACGACATTGCCTTGATTGCTCATCGACCACAAACACAAAGGTGGCGCCCCCATCATGACTTTGCATGAAGTCTCGGCTGCCTACACTGGACGCCGGGCTAGGTCGCGCGATCTGGCTTATTATCCATCCATGAGCATGCAATATGACACACTGGCGTCCCGTCCGGATGTCGACATGTGATAGAGCCTGCAAAGACCTGGGTTGTTGTATTGACGACAATCGTCGAGGATAGCTAAAGTCATAGCCATTGATAATCCTGCCACCCTTTTCCAGGCAGTAGCGGATATATACCAATATACCAATGACGTCAGAACATAGTTTATGCCACCATGGCCGATGACAATCGGCCTCACTTTACCTCTCTTTAGATATTGTTTCATCCCGTAGCAAAGCACAGGCATTTAGCTAGTTTGAATAGGATTTGACTGTAATCCCGAACAAACTACTCGGAAGGATTTCTCCCGGGCTAGAAACACTGCTGTGGGAAGAGGTTTCGCTTTTCGTGCGGGCCCCGGTGACGCACTTAGGCACATGCATATGCATGCATGCATGCGTGCATCCGTACGTCCGGCGGTTTGGCTACAGAAAAGCTTTTTTCCTCCTCGCACAACGTATGGTTAATTGCAAATTTGCAATAATGCTACACTTACGGAAAATAGTTACGCACTTTACTTACGGACGCAACGTGGCTTCATACAGTTGGAAGACTTGACTCGTTCGCTTCGAAATTGCCTCCTGCCGTTGCATGCCTGCATGCCATGTCAGTCCGTACGCTGGATCCGTAGGGTTCATCCCGTAATTGCAACTCACGGTCTCGGCAACTAGTCCTGGCCATGGGCAGCCCGGCCCGAAAAAGCCCGACCCGGCCTGGCCCGACGCCGCTCCCGGGCCGGGCTCGGGCCTAGATTTTGAGCCCGAAGGCTGGGCCGGGCCCATCGTTTTCGCGTTTTCCTGAAGGACGGGCTGGGCCGGCCCGAAGCCCGACGGGCTTTTACGTGTTTGGGCTGGGCTCAAGCCCAGGAAACAGGCCCGACAGCCGGGCCGGGCCTGGGCTTGGGTTTTTTGCGTCGGGTTTGGCTAGGCCCGGCCCGGCCCGAGGTATGGCCAGGTATATCGGCAACTAATTTGATATGGTTTGGAACATAAGTTTTCCAATTCTTGGGCACAAGGGTGGTTTCTTTTTTCAACACAGTACAAACACAAACGCTCATATATACGCGTATATATTTACCGCTATGAATGCATACACTCACCTCTATAAACGCACACACGCACATCCTATTCTTCTGAGAACCTCCGAAAGACTGAACCGACACATCATCTTGAAATTTACGAAGTCACCGTAGGCACCTCGTCGTCGACGGGAACGTCTCCTCCAACTGAATGTGCATCGCCGAAAATCTTGAAATAATCCAGGAATAAATGCGAGCACCAGGACTTGAACCCCGATGGGCTAGGGATACCATATTCCCTTTAACCATCCAACCACAGGTTGGTTCACACAAGCGTAGTTTCGAACATATGTTTTCCAATTCTTGGGTATGCCCTTCTCGCCTATAAATAACTACTCCGAGACATAATTGTTGATTTACAGCCTTGTCATAATATTGTAGCTATGGACTACCCATCGGCCCATGCATCGCCATTTTCTCTTGGAAAACGGGGCAAAAAACGTCACAACCTGACAACCCGCTAAGTGACATATACAAGATACCTCACATGAACATTTGCGAGGAAAACCTCATAGAGGTGGCACATTAACGTCATTATCATCACTTCTCCTGGAAACCTCATTGTCATCCATTCTCTCTCAGCAAGCGAGTACAACTTTGCCGCAGATGACCATCCGCGCAACCCGCATTGTAGAGCCCATGCAAAACCACTTGAAGACCTATGCCAATACCTCGGTCACCCGCGATGGGGACAGCTAACTCCGATTTTCATGGACTATAAAGGAGATCTATGCAAGTTTGGTGCTATGGAAGATCACCGAACAAACCATATGCCGCTTGTCATCGTTGCCATCTTGACCCTGCCACCGTAGTTCTGACATCACGCCAACAAACAACTTGATATAATCGTGCCTCGAACATTTATCGCGACCCCGACCTCACTCACACCCGCCGTCATTCCTACAGAAGCCCCGACACCATCACCACCAACCACAATGACCGTCGTGATGACCTCCACTATCCTCTTGCATCCACTGGTCCCTCCAACCGGTGACCACTCCAAGATCAATGCCCCGAGGGGGGGGGGGGGAGCATCATGGAGGACGCCAACACTGCCCGTATTGGGTTTCGTAGTAATTTTAAAAAAATTCCTACGTACACGCAAGATCATGGTGATGCATAGCAATGAGAGGGGGAGAGTGTGATCTACGTACCCTTGTAGACCGACAACGGAAGCGTTAACTTGATTGATGTAGTCGTACGTCTCCACGGCCTGACCGATCAAGCACCGAAACTACGGCACCTCCGAGTTCTAGCACACGTTCAGCTCGATGACGATCCCCGGACTCCGATCCAGCAAAGTGTCGGGGAAGAGTTCCGTCAGCACGACGGCGTGGTGATGATCTTGATGTTCTACCGTCGCAGGGCTTCGCCTAAGCACCGCTACAATATTATCGAGGACTATGGTGGAAGGGGGCACCGCACACGGCTAAGAATATGATCACGTGGATCAACTTGTGTCTCTAGGGGTGCCCCTTGCCTCCGTTTATAAAGGCTCAAAGGGGGGGGGGGGCTGGCCGGCCAAGAGGAGGCACTCCAGGAGGAGTCCTACTCCCTCCGGGAGTAGGACTCCCCCCTTTCCTAGTTGGAATAGGATAAGCGGAGGGGGGAAAAGAGGAGAGAGAGGAGGAAGGGGGGCCGGCCCCCTCTCCTTGTCCTATTCGGACCAAGGGGGGGAGGGGCGCGTGGCCCATCTATGGCCACCTCTCCTCTCTTCCACTAAGGCCCACTAAGGCCCATATACCTCCCGGGGGGTTCCGGTAACCTCCCGGTACTCTGGTAAAATTCCGATTTCACCCGGAACACTTCCGATATCCAAACATAGGCTTCCAATATATCAATATTTATGTCTCGACCATTTCGAGACTCCTCGTCATGTCCGTGATCATATCCGGGACTCCGAACAAACTTCGGTACATCAAAATGTATAAACTCATAATATAACTGTCATCGTAACCTTAAGCGTGCGGACCCTACGGGTTCGAGAACAATGTAGACATGACCGAGACACATCTCCGGTCAATAACCAATAGTGGAACCTGGATGCTCATATTGGCTCCTACATATTCTACGAAGATCTTTTATCGGTCAGACCGCATAACAACATACGTTGTTCCCTTTGTCACCGGTATGTTACTTGCCCGAGATTCGATCGTCGGTATCCCATACCTAGTTCAATCTCGTTACCGGCAAGTCTCTTTACTCGTTCCGTAATACATCATCCCGCAACTAACTCATTAGTTGCAATGCTTGCAAGGCTTCAGTGATGTGCATTACCGAGAGGGCCCAGAGATACCTCTCCGACAATCGGAGTAACAAATCCTAATCTCGAAATACGCCAACCCAACATGTACCTTTGGAGACACCTGTAGAGCACCTTTATAATCACCCAGTTATGTTGTGACGTTTGGTAGCACACAAAGTGTTCCTCCGGCAAACGGGAGTTGCATAATCTCATAGTCATAGGAACATGTATAAGTCATGAAGAAAGCAATAGCAACATACTAAACGATCGGGTGCTAAGCTAATGGAATGGGTCATGTCAATCAGATCATTCAACTAATGATGTGATCCCGTTAATCAAATGACAACTCTTTGTCCATGGTTAGGAAACATAACCATCTTTGATTAACGAGCTAGTCAAGTAGAGGCATACTAGTGACACTCTGTTTGTCTATGTATTCACACATGTATTATGTTTCCAGTTAATACAATTCTAGCATGAATAATAAACTTTTATCATGATATAAGGAAATAAATAATAACTTTATTATTGCCTCTAGGGCATATTTCCTTCAGTCTCCCACTTGCACTAGAGTCAATAATCTAGATTATACTGTAATGATTCTAACACCCATGGAGCCTTGGTGCTGATCATGTTTTGCTCGTGGAAGAGGCTTAGTCAACGGGTCTGCTACATTCAGATCCGTATGTATCTTGCAAATCTCTATGTCTCCCACCTGGACTAGATCCCGGATGGAATTGAAGCGTCTTTTGATGTGCTTGGTTCTTTTGTGAAATCTGGATTCCTTCGCCAAGGCAATTGCACCAGTATTGTCACAAAAGATTTTCATTGGACCCGATGCACTAGGTATGACACCTAGATCGGATATGAACTCCTTCATCCAGACTCCTTCGTTTGCTGCTTCCGAAGCAGCTATGTACTCCGCTTCACATGTAGATCCCGCCACGACGCTTTGTTTAGAACTGCACCAACTGACAGCTCCACCGTTTAATGTAAACACGTATCCGGTTTGCGATTTAGAATCGTCCGGATCAGTGTCAAAGCTTGCATCAACGTAACCGTTTACGATGAGCTCTTTGTCACCTCCATATACGAGAAACATATCCTTAGTCCTTTTAAGGTACTTCAGGATGTTCTTGACCGCTGTCCAGTGATCCACTCCTGGATTACTTTGGTACCTCCCTGCTAGACTTATAGCAAGGCACACATCAGGTCTGGTACACAACATTGCATACATGATAGAGCCTATGGCTGAAGCATAGGGAACATCTTTCATTTTCTCTCTATCTTCTGCAGTGGTCGGGCATTGAGTCTGACTCAACCTCACACCTTGTAACACAGGCAAGAACCCTTTCTTTGCTTGATCCATTTTGAACTTCTTCAAAACTTTGTCAAGGTATGTGCTTTGTGAAAGTCCAATTAAGCGTCTTGATCTATCTCTATAGATCTTAATGCCTAATATGTAAGCAGCTTCACCGAGGTCTTTCATTGAAAAACTCTTATTCAAGTATCCCTTTATGCTATCCAGAAATTCTATATCATTTCCAATCAGTAATATGTCATCCACATATAATATCAGAAATGCTACAGAGCTCCCACTCACTTTCTTGTAAATACAGGCTTCTCCGAAAGTCTGTATAAAACCAAATGCTTTGATCACACTATCAAAGTGTTTATTCCAACTCTGAGAGGCTTGCACCAGTCCATAAATGGATCGCTGGAGCTTGCACACTTTGTTAGCTCCCTTTGGATCGACAAAGCCCTCTGGTTGCATCATATACAACTCTTCTTCCAGAAATCCATTCAGGAATGCAGTTTTGACATCCATCTGCCAAATTTCATAATCATAAAATGCGGCAATTGCTAACATGATTCGGACGGACTTAAGCATCGCTATGGGTGAGAAGGTCTCATCGTAGTCAATCCCTTGAACTTGCCGAAACCCTTTTTCGACAAGTCGAGCTTTGTAGACAGTAATATTACCGTCGGTGTCAGTCTTCTTCTTGAAGATCCATTTATTCTCAATTGCTTACCGATCATTGGGCAAGTCAACCAAAGTCCACACTTTGTTCTCATACATGGATTCCATCTCAGATTTCATGGCTTCAAGCCATTTTGCGGAATCTGGGCTCACCATCGCTTCTTCATAGTTCGTAGGTTCATCATGATCTAGCAGCATGACTTCCAGAATAGGATTACCGTACCACTCTGGCGCAGATCTCACTCTGGTTGATCTACGAGGTTTAGTAGTATCTTGTTCTGAAGTTTCATGATCATTATCATTAGCTTCCTCAGTAATTGGTGTAGGTGTCACAGAAACAGTTTTCTGTGATGCACTACTTTCCAATAAGGGAGCAGGTACAGTTACCTCGTCAAGTTCTACTTTCCTCCCACTCACTTCTTTGGAGAGAAACTCCTTCTCCAAAAAGTTTCCGAACTTAGCAACAAAAGTCTTGCCTTCGGATCTGTGATAGAAGGTGTATCCAATAGTCTCCTTTGGATATCCTATGAAGACACATTTCTCCGATTTGGGTTCGAGCTTATTAGGTTGAAGCTTTTTCACATAAGCATCGCAGCCCCAAACTTTCAGAAACGACAACTTTGGTTTCTTGCCAAACCATAGTTCATAAGGCGTCGTCTCAACGGATTTTGATGGTGCCCTATTTAACGTGAATGCAGCCGTCTCCAAAGCATAACCCCAAAACGATAGCGGTAAATCAGTAAGAGACATCATAGATCGCACCATATCTAGTAAAGTACGATTACGACGTTCGGACAGACCATTACGCTGTGGTGTTCCGGGTGGCGTGAGTTGCGAAATTATTCCACATTGTTTCAAATGTACACTAAACTCGTAACTCAAATATTCTCCTCCACGATCAGATCGTAGAAACTTTATTTTCTTGTTACGATGATTTTCAACTTCACTCTGATATTCTTTGAACTTTTCAAACGTTTCGGACTTATGTTTCATTAAGTAGATATACCCATATCTGCTTAAGTCATCTGTGAAGGTGAGAAAATAACGATATCCGCCACGAGCCTCAATATTCATCGGACCACATACATCTATATGTATGATTTCCAACAAATCTGTTGCTCTCTCCATAGTACCGGAGAACGGCGTTTTAGTCATCTTGCCCATGAGGCACGGTTCGCAAGTACCAAGTGATTCATAATCAAATGGTTCCAAAAGTCCATCAGTATGGAGTTCCTTCATGCGCTTTACACCGATATGACCTAAACGGCAGTGCCACAAATAAGTTGCACTATCATTATCAACTCCGCATCTTTTGGCTTCAACATTATGAATATGTGTGTTACTACTATCGAGATTCAATAAGAATAGACCACTCTTCAAGGGTGCATGACCATAAAAGATATTACTCATATAAATAAAACAACCATTATTCTCTGATTTAAATGAATAACCGTCTCACATCAAACAAGATCCAGATATAATGTTCATGCTTAACGCTGGCACCAAATAACAATTATTTAGGTCTAATATTAATCCCGAAGGTAGATGTAGAGGTAGCGTGCCGACCGCGATCACATCGACTTTGGAACCATTTCCCACACACATCGTCACCTCGTCCTTAGCCAATCTTCGCTTAATCTGTAGTCCCCGTTTCGAGTTGCAAATATTAGCAATAGAACCAGTATCAAATACCCAGGTGCTACTACGAGCATTAGTAATGTACACATCAATAACATGTATATCACATATACATTTGTTCACCTTGCCATCCTTCTTATCCGCCAAATATTTGGGGCAGTTCCGCTTCCAGTGACCAGTCTGCTTGCAGTAGAAGCACTCAGTTTCAGGCTTAGGTCCAGACTTGGGTTTCTTCTCTTGAGCAACAACTTGCTTGCTGTTCTTCTTGAAGTTCCCCTTCTTTTTCCCTTTGCCCTTTTTCTTGAAACTAGTGGTCTTGTTGACCATCAACACTTCATGCTCCTTCTTGATTTCTACCTCCGCAGCTTTCAGCATTGCGAAGAGCTCGGGAATAGTCTTATTCATCCCTTGCATATTATAGTTCATCACGAAGCTCTTGTAGCTTGGTGGAAGTGATTGGAGAATTCTGTCAATGACGCTATCATCCAGAAGATTAACTACCAGTTGAAACAAGTGATTACAATACCCAGACATCTTGAGTATATGCTCACTGACAGAACTGTTCTCCTCCATCTTGCAGCTATAGAATTTATTGGAGACTTCATATCTCTCAATTCGGGCATTTGCTTGAAATATTAACTTCAACTCCTGGAACATCTCATATGCCCCATGACGTTCAAAACGTCGTTGAAGTCCCGGTTCTAAGCCGTAAAGCATGGCACATTGAACTATCGAGTAGTCATCAGCTTTGCTCTGCCAGACGTTCATAACATCTGGTGTTGCTCCAGTAGCAGGCCTGGCACCCAGCGGTGCTTCCAGGACGTAATTCTTCTGTGCAGCAATGAGGATAATCCTCAAGTTACGGACCCAGTTCGTGTAATTGCTACCATCATCTTTCAACTTTGCTTTCTCAAGGAACGCATTAAAATTCAATGGAACAACAGCACGGGCCATCTATCTACAATCAAACATACATAAGCAAGATACTATCAGGTACTAAGTTCATGATAAATTTAGGTTCAATTAATCATATTACTTAAAGAACTCCCACTTAGATAGATATCCCTCTAATCCTCTAAGTGATTACGTGATCCAAATCAACTAAACCATGTCCGATCATCACGTGAGATGGAGTAGTTTCAGTGGTGAACATCACTATGTTGATCATATCTACTATATGATTCACGCTCGACCTTTCGATCTCCGTGTTCCGAGGCCATATCTGTATATGCTTGGCTCATCAAGTATAACCTGAGTATTCTGCGTGTGCAACTGTTTTGCACCCGTTGTATTTGAACGTAGAGTCTATCACACCCGATCATCATGTGGTGTCTCAGCATGAAGAACTTTTGCAACGGTGCATACTCAGGGAGAACACTTCTTGATAATTAGTGAGAGATCATCTTATAATGCTACCGTCAATCAAAGCAAGATAAGATGCATAAAAGATAAACATCACATGCAATCAATATAAGTGATATGATATGGCCATCATCATCTTGTGCTTGTGATCTCCATCCTCGAAGCACCATCGTGATCACCATCGTCACCGGCGCGACACCTTGATCTCCATCGTAGCATCGTTGTCGTCTCGCCAATCTATGCTTCCACGACTATCGCTACCGCTTAGTGATAAAGTAAAGCATTACAGCGCGATTGCATTGCATACAATAAAGCGACAACCATATGGCTCCTGCCAGTTGCCGATAACTCGGTTACAAAACATGATCATCTCATACAATAAAACTTAGCATCATGTCTTGACCATATCACATCACAACATGCCCTGCAAAAACAAGTTAGACGTCCTCTACTTTGTTGTTGCAAGTTTTACGTGGCTGCTACGGGCTTAAGCAAGAACCAATCTTACCTACGCATCAAAACCACAACGATAGTTTGTCAAGTTGGTGATGTTTTAACCTTCGCAAGGACCGGGCGTAGCCACACTCGGTTCAACTAAAATTGGAGAAACTGTCACCCGCTAGCCACCTTTGTGCAAAGCACGTCGGGAGAACCGGTCTCGCGTAAGCGTACACGTAATGTCGGTCCGGGCCGCTTCGTCCAACAATACCGCCGAACCAAAGTATGACATGCTGGTAAGCAGTATGACTTATATCGCCCACAACTCACTTGTGTTCTACTCGTCCATATAACATCAACACATAAAACCTAGGCTCGGATAGCACTATTGGGTTTCGTAGTAATTTCAAAAAATTTCCTACGTACACGCAAGATCATGGTGATGCATAGCAACGAGAGGGGGAGAGTGTGATCTACATACCCTTGTAGATCGACAATGGAAGCGTTAACTTGGTTGATGTAGTCGTACGTCTCCACGGCCCGACCGATCAAGCACCGAAACTACGGCACCTTCGAGTTCTAGCACACGTTCAGCTCGATGACGATCCCCGGACTCCGATCCAGCAAAGTGTCGGGGAAGAGTTCCGTCAGCACGATGGCGTGGTGAAGATCTTCATGTTCTACCGTCGCAGGGCTTCGCCTAAGCACCGCTACAATATTATCAAGGACTATGGTGGAAGGGGGCACCGCACACGGCTAAGAATATGATCACGTGGATCAACTTGTGTCTCTAGGGGTGCCCCTTGCCTCCGTATATAAAGGCTCAAAGGGGGGCTGGCCGGCCAAGAGGAGGCGCGCCAGGAGGAGTCCTACTCCCTCCGGGAGTAGGACTCCCCCCCTTTCCTAGTTGGAATAGGATTCGCGGAGGGGGGAAAAAGGAGAGAGAGGAGGAAGGGGGGCCGGCCCCCTCTCCTTGTCCTATTCGGACCAAGGGGGGGGGGGAGAGGGGCGTGGCCCATCTATGGCCACCTCTCCTCTCTTCCACTAAGGCCCACTAAGGCCCATATACCTCCCGGGGGGTTCCGGTAACCTCCCGGTACTCCGGTAAAATCCCGATTTCACCCGGAACACTTCCGATATCCAAACATAGGCTTCCAATATATCAATCTTTATGTCTCGACCATTTCGAGACTCCTCGTCATGTCCGTGATCACATCCGGGACTCCGAACAAACTTCGGTACATCAAAATGTATAAACTCATAATATAATTGTCATCGTAACCTTAAGCGTGCGGACCCTACGGGTTCGAGAACAATGTAGACATGACCGAGACACGTCTCCGGTCAATAACCAATAGCGGAACCTGGATGCTCATATTGGCTCCTACATATTCTACGAAGATCTTTTATCGGTCAGACCGCATAACAACATACGTTGTTCCCTTTGTCACCGGTATGTTACTTGCCCGAGATTCGATCGTCGGTATCCCATACCTAGTTCAATCTCGTTACCGGCAAGTCTCTTTACTCGTTCCGTAATACATCATCCCGCAACTAACTCATTAGTTGCAATGCTTGCAAGGCTTCAGTGATGTGCATTACCGAGAGGGCCCAGAGATACCTCTCCGACAATCGGAGTGACAAATCCTAATCTCGAAATACGCCAACCCAACATGTACCTTTGGAGACACCTGTAGAGCACCTTTATAATCACCCAGTTATGTTGTGACGTTTGGTAGCACACAAAGTGTTCCTCCGGCAAACGGGAGTTGCATAATATCATAGTCATAGGAACATGTATAAGTCATGAAGAAAGCAATAGCAACATACTAAACGATCGGGTGCTAAGCTAATGGAATGGGTCATGTCAATCAGATCATTCAACTAATGATGTGATCCCGTTAATCAAATGACAACTCTTTGTCCATGGTTAGGAAACATAACCATCTTTGATTAACGAGCTAGTCAAGTAGAGGCATACTAGTGACACTCTGTTTGTCTATGTATTCACACATGTATTATGTTTCCAGTTAATACAATTCTAGCATGAATAATAAACTTTTATCATGATATAAGGAAATAAATAATAACTTTATTATTGCCTCTAGGGCATATTTCCTTCAGCCCGATCCAGATGAGATGAATACATTACCATTTGTCAAAATAAAAAAGGTCGAATAAGCAAATACTAATTTTAGATATGATAAAATGAAACAATACATGTCTTCCGACTATGTATCACTCTACAGGCTTCTTATGACATACCTCTTCTATAAAATGGAGGACAAGGAACACACGAGGCACAACAATGATCAAGCCTATCATACGCACGAGGCTTCCAATGACATGCAACAACCTTGTTTGTCGAGTGAGATAATTTGTAGAGCGCATAAGGGTTACAACAATGGTGGTAAGAATGAGTATTTTTAGTTTGAGACAAAAAACGAGTAAGGACTTCAACTATTTTACCTGGTATTTAAAAGATCCAAGTACTTAAAACCGTTACCTTCAAAATGAAATGCACATACTCAACTATGACTTTAAAGTACACATATTCAGAAAATTAATTTGTCAAAATTTCTTCTTTTCCATTCAAGTTTAGTCAGCTAAAACCAAAGTTGTTTTATTCTGAGTTCGGGGAATAATGTAAATGCACAATTATTTATTTTTTGTGTACTCAGAACATATGTATTTTATATTACACTAGTGTTTTTACTATTTTTTGTGTTGTCTGAGTGATAATTTTATAATTGCTAATACTAGTGCTGATTTTTCTTCATACTAGCTTATAAGATGGTCAAAACTAAAAAGAATAAATTGAAATGGTTGTGGCGAACCCCATTACATCACATATAATCCTATTTGCACTGGCGGAGCCTCTTTAGGTCCAAAGGGGGGCATGACACCCCCCCTCCCCTTAAAAAGTAGAAAAAAGTACTAAGCATTGCATTCGACCCAGGCCCAGCCCATTGAACTGACACGTCTCTCACGCATCACCAAGACTCACTCGTCTTTGTTCCTTTTGTTGGAAATATGCCCTAGAGGCAATAATAAAAGCGTTATTATTATTTCCTTGTTCACGATAATTGTCTTTATTCATGCTATAATTGTGTTATCCGGAAATCGTAATACATGTGTGAATAATAGACACCAACATGTCCCTAGTAAGCCTCTAGTTAACTAGCTCGTTGATCAACAGATAGTCATGGTTTCCTGACTATGGACATTGGATGTCATTGATAACGAGATCACATCATTAGGAGAATGATGTGATGGACAAGACCCAATCCTAAACATAGCATAAGATCGTATAGTTCGTTTGCTAGAGTTTTCCAATGTCAAGTATCTTTTCCTTAGACCATGAGATCGCGTAACTCCCGGATACCGTAGGAGTGCTTTGGGTGTGTCAAACGTCACAACGTAACTGGGTGACTATAAAGGTATACTACGGGTATCTCCGAAAGTGTCTGTTGGGTTGACATGGATCAAGACTGGGATTTGTCACTCCATATGACGGAGAGGTATCACTGGGCCCACTCGGTAATGCATCATCATAATGAGCTCAGAGTGACCAAGTGTCTGGTCACGGGATCATGCATTATGGTACGAGTAAAGTAACTTGCCAGTAATGAGATTGAACGAGGTATTGGGATACCGACGATCGAATCTTGGGCAAGTAACATACTGATTGACAAAGGGAATTGTATACGGGGTTGCTTGAATCCTCGACATCATGGTTCATCCGATGAGATCATCGAGGAGCATGTGGGAGCCAACATGGGTATCCAGATCCCGCTGTTGGTTATTGACTGGAGAGTCATCTCGGTCATGTCTACATGTCTCCCGAACCCGTAGGGTCTACACACTTAAGGTTCGGTGACGTTAGGGTTGTAGGGATATGTATATGCATTAACCCGAATGTTGTTCGGAGTCCCGGATGAGATCCCGGACGTCAAGAGGAGTTCCGGAATGGTCCGGAGGTAAAGAATTATATATGGGAAGTGCTATTTCGGGCATCGGGACAAGTTTCGGGGTCACCGGTATTGTACCGGGACCACCGGAAGGGTCCCGGGGGTCCACCGGGTGGGGCCACCTGCCCCGGGGGCCACATGGGCTATAGGGGGTGCGCCTTGGCCTATATGGGCCAAGGGCACCAGCCCCAAGAGGCCCATGCGCCTAGGGTTCAAGGAAGGGAAGAGTCCCAAAAGGGGAAGGCACCTCCTAGGTGCCTTAGGGAGGAGGGATTCCTCCCCTTGGCCGCACCCCCCTAGGAGATTGGATCTCCTAGGGCCGGCACCCCCCCCCCTTGGCCCTCCTATATATAGTGGGGAGATGGAGGACTTCTCACCTTTTTCCTTTGGTGCCTCCCTCTCCCTCTCCAACACATTCTCCTCCTCCATAGTGCTTGGCGAAGCCCTGCCGGAGTACTGCAGCTCCACCACCACCACGCCGTCGTGCTGCTGTTGGAGCCATCTTCCTCAACCTCTCCTTCCCCCTTGCTGGATCAAGAAGGAGGAGACATTACGCTGACCGTACGTGTGTTGAACACGGAGGTGCCGTCTGTTCGGCACTAGGATCTCCGGTGATTTGGATCACGTCGAGTACGCCTTCCTCATCCCCGTTCTTTGAACGCTTCCGCGCGTGATCTACAAAGGTATGTAGATGCAATCCAATCACTCATTGCTAGATGAACTCCTAGATGGATCTTGGTGAAACCGTAGGAAAATATTTTTGTTTTCTGCAACGTTCCCCAACAGTGGCATCATGAGCTAGGTCTATGCGTAGTTCTCTTGCACGAGTAGAACACAATTTGTTGTGGGCATTGATGTTGTCAACTTTCTTGCCGCTACTAGTCTTATCTTGCTTCAACGGTATTGTGGGATGAAGCGGCCCGGACCAACCTTACACGTACGCTTACGTGAGACCGGTTCCACCGACTAACATGCACTAGTTGCATAAGGTGGCTGGCGGGTGTCTGTCTCTCCCACTTTAGTTGGAGTGGATTCGATGAAAAGGGTCCTTATGAAGGGTAAATAGAAGTTGACAAATCACGTTGTGGCTTTCATGTAGGTAAGAAAACGTTTTTGCTAGAACCCTACTTCAGCCACGTAAAACATGCAACAAGAATTAGAGGACGTCTAACTTGTTTTTGCAGCAAGTGCTTTGTGATATGATATGGCCAAAGTTGTGATGAATGATGAATGATATATGTGATGTATGAGATGTTCATGCTATTGTAATAGGAATCATGACTTGCATGTCGATGAGTATGACAACCGGCAGGAGCCATAGAAGTTGTCTTTATTTTTTGTATGACCTGCGTGTCATTGAGAAACGCCATGTAAATTACTTTACTTTATTTCTAAACGTGTTAGCCATAGTAGTAGAAGTAATATTTGGCGAGCAACTTCATGGAGACACAATGATGAAGATCATGATGATGGAGATCATGGTCTCATGCCGGTGACAAGATGATCATGGAGCCCCAAGATGGAGATCAAAGGAGCTATGTGATATTGGCCATATCATGTCACTTTTATTATTTGATTGCATGTGATGTTTATCATATTTATGCATCTTGTTTACTTAGAACGACGGTAGTAAATAAGATGATCCCTCATAATAATTTCAAGAAAGTGTTCCCCCTAACTGTGCACCGTTGCGACAGTTCGTTGTTTTGAAGCACCACGTGATGATCGGGTGTGATAGATTCTAACGTTCACATACAATGGGTGTAAGACAGATTTACACATGCAAAACACTTAGGTTGACTTGACGAGCCTAGGATGTACAGACATGGCCTCGGAACACAGAAGACCGAAAGGTCGAGCATGAGTCGTATAGAAGATATGATCAACATGAAGATGTTCACCGACGTTGACTAGTCCGTCTCACGTGATGATCGGACACAGCCTAGTTAACTCGGATCATGTTATACTTAGATGACTGGAGGGATGTCTATCTAAGTGGGAGTTCATTATAATTTGATTAGATGAACTTAATTATCAATAACTTAGTCTAAAATATTTACAATATGTCTTGTAGATCAAATGGCCAACGTAGTCCTCAACTTCAACGCGTTCCTAGAGAAAACCAAGCTGAAAGACGATGGCAACAACTACACGGACTGGGTCCAGAACCTGAGGATCATCCTCATAGCTGCCAAGAAAGATTATGTCCTACAAGCACCGCTAGGTGAAGCACCTATTCTCCCTGCAGAAAAAGACGTTATGAATGCTTGGCAGGCACGTACCGATGACTACTCCCTCGTTCAGTGCGGCATGCTTTACAGCTCAGAGCCGGGGCTCCAAAAGCGTTTTGAGAGACACGGAGCATATGAGATGTTCGAGGAGCTGAAAATGGTTTTCCAAGCTCATGCCCGGGTCGAGAGATATCAAGTCTCTGACAAGTTCTTTAGCTGTAAGATGGAGGAAAACAGTTCTGTCAGTGAGCACATACTCACTATGTCTGGGTTGCATAACCGCTTGACTCAGCTGGGAGTTAATCTCCCGGATGACGCGGTCATTGACAGAATCCTTCAGTCGCTTCCACCAAGCTACAAGAGCTTTGTGATGAACTTCAATATGCAAGGGATGGAAAAAACCATTCCTGAAGTATTTGCAATGCTGAAATCAGCAGAGGTAGAAGTCAAAAAGGAACATCAAGTGTTGATGGTGAATAAAACCACTAAGTTCAAGAAGGGCAAGGGTAAGAAAACCTTCAAGAAGGACGGCAAGGGAGTTGCCGCGCCCGGCAAGCAAGCTGCCGGGAAGAAGCCAAAGAATGGACCCAAGCCCGAGACTGAGTGCTTTTATTGCAAGGAAAGTGGTCACTGGAAGTGGAACTGCCCCAAATACTTAGCGGACAAGAAGGCCGGCAAAACGAAAGGAGCTGTGGAATAAGCGGAGACTGGCGAAGGACGAGGTGACGATGCGCGTCGGGAATGGTTCCAAGGTCGATGTGATCGCCGTCGGCACGCTACCTCTACATTTACCTACGGGATTAGTTTTGAACCTTAATAATTGTTATTTAGTGCCAAGTTGAGCATGAACATTGTATCAGGATCTCGTTTAATACGAGATGGCTACTCATTTAAATCCGAGAATAATGGTTGTTCTGTTTATATGAGAGATATGTTTTATGGTCATGCTCCGATGGTGAATGGTTTATTCTTAATGAATCTCAAGCGTAATGCTACACATATTCATAGTGTGAATACCAAAAGATGTAAGATTGATAATGATAGTCCCACATACTTGTGGCACTGCCGCCTTGGTCACATAGGTGTCAAACGCATGAAGAAGCTCCATGCTGATGGACTTTTAGAGTCTCTTGATTACGAATCATTTGACACGTGCGAACCATGCCTCATGGGTAAAATGACCAAGACTCCGTTCTCAGGAACAATGGAGCGAGCAACTAACTTATTGGAAATCATACATACTGATGTGTGCGGACCAATGAGTGTTGAGGCTCGCGGTGGCTATCGTTATGTTCTCACCCTCACTGATGACTTGAGTAGATATGGGTATGTCTACTTAATGGAACACAAGTCTGAAACCTTTGAAAAGTTCAAGGAATTTCAGAGTGAGGTTGAGAATCAACGTGACAGGAAAATCAAGTTCCTGCGATCAGATCGTGGAGGAGAATACTTGAGTCATGAGTTTGGCACACACTTAAGAAAATATGGAATAGTTTCACAGCTCACGCCGCCTGGAACACATCAGCGTAATGGTGTGTCCGAACGTCATAATCGTACTCTATTAGATATGGTGCGATCTATGATGTCTCTTGCCGATTTACCGCTATCTTTTTGGGGCTATGCTTTAGAGACTGCCGCATTCACTTTAAATAGGGCTCCGTCAAAATCCGTTGAGACGACACCGTATGAATTATGGTTTGGCAAGAAACCTAAGCTGTCGTTTCTAAAAGTTTGGGGATGCGATGCTTATGTCAAGAAACTTCAACCTGAAAAGCTCGAACCCAAATCGGAAAAATGCGTCTTCATAGGATACCCTAAAGAAACTATTGGGTATACCTTCTACCTTAGATCCGAAGGCAAGGTCTTTGTTGCCAAGAATGGATCCTTTCTAGAGAAGGAGTTTCTCTCGAAAGAAGTAAGTGGGAGGAAAGTAGAACTTGATGAAGTATTACCTCTTGAACCGGAAAATGGCACAACTCAAGAAAATGTTCCTGAGGTGCCTGCACCGACTAGAGAGGAAGTTAATGATGATGATCAAGATACTTCTGATCAAGCTCCTACTGAAATTCGAAGGTCCACAAGGACACGTTCCGCACCAGAGTGGTATGGCAACCCTGTCTTGGAAATCATGTTGTTAGACAACGGTGAACCTTCGAACTATGAAGAAGCGATGGCGGGCCCGGATTCCGACAAATGGCTAGAAGCCATGAAATCCGAGATAGGATCCATGTATGAAAACGAAGTATGGACTTTGACTGACTTGCCTGTTGAGCGGCGAGCCATAGAAAATAAATGGATCTTTAAGAAGAAGACAGACGCGGATGGTAATGTGACCATCTATAAAGCTCAGCTTGTCGCTAAAGGGTTATCGACAAGTTCAAGGGGTCGACTACGATGAGACTTTCTCACCGGTAGCGAAGCTAAAGTCCGTCCGAATCATGTTAGCAATTGCCGCATTCTACGATTATGAGATATCGCAAATGGACGTCAAAACAGCATTCCTTAATGGTTTCCTTAAGGAAGAATTGTATATGATGCAGCCGGAAGGTTTTGTCGATCCTAAGAATGCTAACAAGGTGTGCAAGCTCCAACGCTCGATTTATGGGCTGGTGCAAGCATCTCGGAGTTGGAACATTCGCTTTGATGAGATGATCAAAGCGTTTGGGTTTACACAGACTTATGGAGAAGCCTGCGTTTACTAGAAAGTGAGTGGGAGCTCTGTAGCATTTCTCATATTATATGTAGATGACATACTTTTGATGGGAAATGATATCGAACTCTTGGACAGCATTAAGGCCTACTTGAATAAGAGTTTTTCAATGAAGGACCTTGGAGAAGCTGCTTATATATTAGGCATCAAGATCTACAGAGATAGATCAAGACGCCTCATAGGTCTTTCACAAAGCACATACCTTGATAAGATATTGAAGAAATTCAATATGGATCAGTCTAAGAAGGGGTTCTTGCCTGTGTTACAAGGTGTGAAATTGAGCTCAGCTCAATGTCCGACCACGGCAGAAGATATAGAAGAGATGAGTGTCATCCCCTATGCCTCAGCCATAGGTTCTATTATGTATGCCATGCTATGTACCAGACCTGATGTAAACCTTGACGTAAGTTTGGTAGGAAGGTACCAAAGTAATCCCGGCAAGGAACACTGGACAGCGGTCAAGAATATCCTGAAGTACCTGAAAAGGACTAAGGAAATGTTTCTCGTTTATGGAGGTGACGAAGAGCTCGTCGTAAAGGGTTACGTCGACGCTAGCTTCGACACAGATATGGATGACTCAAAGTCACAAACCGGATACGTGTATATTTTGAATGGTGGGGCAGTAAGCTGGTGCAGTTGCAAGCAGAGCGTCGTGGCGGGATCTACATGTGAAGCGGAGTACATGGCAGCCTCGGAGGCAGCGCATGAAGCAATTTGGGTGAAGGAGTTCATCACCGACCTAGGAGTCATACCCAATGCGTCGGGGCCGATCAAGCTCTTGTGTGACAACACTGGAGCTATTGCACTTGCCAAGGAGCCCAGGTTTCACAAGAAGACAAGGCACATCAAGCGTCGCTTCAACTCCATTCGTGAAAATGTTCAAGATGGAGACATAGATATTTGTAAAGTACATACGGACCTGAATGTAGCAGATCCGTTGACTAAACCTCTCCCTAGAGCAAAACATGATCAACACCGGAATTCCATGGGTGTTCGATTCATCACAATGTAACAAGATTATTGACTCTAGTGCAAGTGGGAGACTATTGGAAATATGCCCTAGAGGCAATAATAAAAGCATTATTATTATTTCCTTGTTCATGATAATTGTCTTTATTCATGCTATAATTGTGTTATCCGGAAATCGTAATACATGTGTGAATAATAGACACCAACATGTCCCTAGTAAGCCTCTAGTTGACTAGCTCGTTGATCAACAGATAGTCATGGTTTCCTGACTATGGACATTGGATGTCATTGATAACGAGATCACATCATTAGGAGAATGATGTGATGGACAAGACCCAATCCTAAACATAGCATAAGATCGTATAGTTCGTTTGCTAGAGTTTTCCAATGTCAAGTATCTTTTCCTTAGACCATGAGATCGTGTAACTCCCGGATACCGTAGGAGTGCTTTGGGTGTGCCAAACGTCACAATGTAACTGGGTGACTATAAAGGTATACTACGGGTATCTCCAAAAGTGTCTGTTGGGTTGACACGGATCAAGACTGGGATTTGTCACTCCGTATGACGGAGAGGTATCACCGGGCCCACTCGGTAATGCATCATCATAATGAGCTCAAAGTGACCAAGTGTCTGGTCACGGGATCATGCATTATGGTACGAGTAAAGTAACTTGCCGGTAACGAGATTGAACGAGGTATTGGGATACCGACGATCGAATCTCGGGCAAGTAACATACCGATTGACAAAGGGAATTGTATACGGGGTTGCTTGAATCCTCGACATCATGGTTCATCCGATGAGATCATCGAGGAGCATGTGGGAGCCAACATGGGTATCCAGATCCCGCTGTTGGTTATTGACTGGAGAGTCGTCTCGGTCATGTCTACATGTCTCCCGAACCCGTAGGGTCTACACACTTAAGGTTCGGTGATGCTAGGGTTGTAGGGATATGTATATGCAGTCACCCTGTGCGTTCGGTTTATTCGGTTTACATGGTTCGGTTTATACGGTTTTTCGGTTTGTACGGTATTAATACTTCGGTAAATACGGTATGAAAATAAAATATGGTTCGGTTTCGGTATATACCAAATTATTTCGGTATGGTTTCGGTATATACCATAAAAACCAAAGTTGACGCGAATTTGAAAATGACGTAATAATAATTTGCAAATTTATGATTCAAAACACATACTATTTTGCACAGATAGTATATGACTATATATATAAGTATATATGCATGCATTGATTCATCTGTTGATGGTTATGGATGTGCTTAGCATTTTAAAAAGAGAAAAATGACTATGTTACAAGAAAAAATTACGTGCTTAGCAGTGAATTTGACTCATGTACAAGAAAAATGACAACTTGTACGGTTGTTCATCTCAAGAAATATAAATTTATTTTCACTTCGGTTTATTCGGTTAACCGTTCGGTTTTTCGTATATACCATAAAAACCAAAGTTCAAATCGGTATGGAAAGTTCATACCATACCGAAACCAGAAACCATAAAAACTATAAAATCGGTTCGGTTCGGTTTATTTTTGGTATGGTTTTTCGGTTTGGTTTTAAAATGCACAGAGTGAATATGCAGTAACCCGAATGTTGTTCGGAGTCCCGGATGAGATCTCGGACGTCACGAGGAGTTCCGGAATGGTCCGGAGGTAAAGAATTATATATGGGAAGTGCTATTTCGGGCATCGGGACAAGTTTCGGGGTCACCGGTATTGTACCGGGACCACCGGAAGGGTCCCGGGGGTCCACCGGGTGGGGCCACCTGCCCCGGGGGGCCACATGTGCTGTAGGGGGTGCGCCTTGGCCTATATGGGCCAAGGGCACCAGCCCCAAGAGGCCCATGCGCCTAGGGTTCAAGGAAGGGAAGAGTCCCAAAAGGGGAAGGCACCTCCTAGGTGCCTTAGGGAGGAGGGATTCCTCCCCTTGGCCGCACCCCCCTAGGAGATTGGATCTCCTAGGGCCGGCGCCCCCCTGGCCCTCCTATATATAGTGGAGAGATGGAGGACTTCTCACCTTTTGCCTTTGGTGCCTCCCTCTCCCTCTCCAACACATTCTCCTCCTCCATAGTGCTTGGTGAAGCCCTGCCGGAGTACTGCAGCTCCACCACCACCACGCCGTCGTGCTGCTGTTGGAGCCATCTTCCTCAACCTCTCCTTCCCCCTTGCTGGATCAAGGAGGAGACGTTACGCTGACCGTACGTGTGTTGAACACGGAGGTGCCGTCCGTTCGGCACTAGGATCTCCGGTGATTTGGATCACGTCGAGTACGCCTTCCTCATCCCCGTTCTTTGAACGCTTCCGCGCGTGATCTACAAAGGTATGTAGATGCAATCCGATCACTCGTTGCTAGATGAACTCCTAGATGGATCTTGGTGAAACCGTAGGAAAATATTTTTGTTTTCTGCAACGTTCCCCAACACCTTTCCCCTCAAATCGATAGAACCTCTCTCTTTCCCCGAAATCGTCATGGCTGGAGAAATATGCTCAATGGTGGAGAAGTAAAATTCAGCTGATTTTTATCAACAAGAGAGGTACGCACTAGAGCTTCAGCTAAATCGCTATATTGTGGATGCTAATATTTTTTAGAAAAAAGGCATACATCCGACTTTATAAATAAAGCCATAAGTCAGGTAGCAAACACACAAGGGTTCGAAACACACAACCAACCAGACCCCAACCATGGGTCATGCAAGGAAAGTTAAGTCAAGGGTACATGGATCCCTAGCCAGTACACGGCACGCAGGCCGGAAGATTACTGCCCAAAAGAAACTCGCCAACGACGCGCAATCCGACTAAGCATCATGCTCTTGTCTGCATAGATTAGACGCCGAGGCCCGGACTTTGGAGATCAGCATAGATAGCACATCCTGGTCGTCCATCTTAGTCAATGATTTCCACTGCTGCAAGAGAGCACATGATTTAAATAAGCAATCAGTAGGTCTAGCCAGAAACACATGCTCGATAGTAAATTTATTCCTAGTCGTCCAGAGAGACCAACACAGAGCTCCTAGGCCCACCCAAAAGATACGTCCGGTGACTCCTAATAAATTACTAGCCAGAGCCCGAAGCTCAGAGAAAGACGCAGGGTCCCAGGAGACATGAAGCCAATCTCTAACGCAACTCCAAATGAGCTTAGCCAAGACACAGTGGAAGAAGATATGAGCCGTATCCTCCAAGTCGCCACATAGAGCACAAAACCGTGAGCCCGGACCGTTTCTCTTACGAATTTGGTCAGCCGAAGGCAATCGACCCCTAAAAGCTTGCCATAAAAAAATCTTAACTTTAGGAGGGATCCGAGCCTTCTAGATTTGAGAGAAACGGTTAGTAGGAGTCCCACCAATAAGCTTAGAATACAGCGATTTAACAGAAAAGCGCCCAAAAGCAGTGTGTGGCCAAATCACCGAGTCCAGGTTCACCGACCGTGGGGAAGGAGGCAGTAAGACGTTGCCAATCTTCAAACTCTTCTGGCAACAAGGAGCGGCGAAAGGCCAAGTTCCAACCATGGGCAGCCAACTCCGCAATAGAGATATCCGGGTCAGGGCAGTAAGAGAATAAGGTAGGGAAGGTCACTGAGAGTGGTGAGTCTCCACACCACCAATCAAGCCAAAATCTAATTGAGGAACCATCCCCCACAACAAATTTAACATGAGCCTGAAAAAGAGGTCTCACTTTCACCAAGGCCTTCCAAAACTGAGAACCACCACGAGAGTTAGCAAACATCGGGCTAGAGAGAGGAAAATATTTTGCCTTAAGAATGGAGAGCCATAAGGGTATATCCCCACCACACATAATCTTCCACCACCATTTAATCATAAGACATTGGTTCATGATGGAAGTATTAATAATACCCAACCCTCCAAGGTTTTTGGGTTTACGCATCAGCTTCCATTTAACGAAGCCTTTCGCCGAATATCAGTGAGAACTTTAAGATGCCTATAACCATACCTGCTCTATGTCGATGCCTTGTTGAGACAAGAAGGCATAGAATCAATAATTGGAACAAAAGATTACTTCGGCTGCTTGTTACCTTCCCAGTTTCTACAACAAGTCTTGAGTGTGCCTTCTAGTTTGAAAATTATCAACTCAAGGCTGCGCAATAGAATGGAAGATGCATTTCTTGCGGATAGCTTGCTGCTACAAGTAGAATGAGAGATTGCACAAAAAATAAGTTATGATGACATAATAGCTGAATTCAAAGCTAAGAAGCTGAGGAGAGCATATTTGTAGTTATTGGTCTCATATTTAGTCGCCTTTTGTTTAGTCCGGTGCAATCTACTGTTGTGGCTGTGGAGCACTTCTTTTGGTCAGTCTGGTGTGTTCTATGGTCTGGCTATGGAGCACTCACTAAATAGTAATTGTTCACAACAAGATATGTTGGTGTTATCATGTATTTGTGTGAACAAACTATATAGATATATGTATATAAGATGTATAGTTTGTTCCAGTTAATGTTGTGGGACTGAGTTGCATCTGTTTCTGTGCAAAATTTGCTTTTATTATGAAATTGCCCCTGGTTGCTTTTCACGCTCCGCGACTGCATGTTTGTGAAATGCGAGTACTTTTATTAGTATATCAGTGCGGCCTACCTCAATAATCGTGAACCTATACTTTCAGAAATACCAAATGCAATAAATATTCCTCGGAAAGCATGTTCACGTAATTTCAACCTTCATTATTTACACCTACACACGCGACAGAGGGGTTTGTCCGAAAAAACAAAGTTGGGTTGCACCTTGCGACATCAAAGTTTCTTAGATCATCAGGTTTCGGCTCCCGGTTTCCATTTCTTGTAAAGAAAACCATTGAAGCACATAATTTAGTTTTGCCACATGAGCATTGATGTTTGGTAAGGTCTATGGGGAAACATGTTACTGCTTTCTACTTTTCCTTCCCCATCCTACATGGGGCCGATGATCCGAGCTCGTATCTGGATGTCAACCAGACAACTGGCGCATCAAGACCATAGCCACACATGCCAGGACCGACTTCCTCCTCCAACATCAGCTACGCTAGTGATAAGCACTCTCCTTCCCATTCTATGCCTAGTATCTGAACAAGATTTGTTGTTGTTGTGTGTGTAGTGAGGGGTCTATAAATTGTGTGGTAGAAATCATTGTTTGTGAGCGTTCACGCGCGCATGCACGTATTATATATGAACCTTTGGTGTGGATAGTAGGAATATCCTATCTTTTGTAGTAGGAAACTCTCACATGTGTAGCCCAAGCCCGGCCTGAAGCTCAGAAATACCTCTTTCCTCAAGCCCAAGCCGAAAGCCCGGAGTCTAAAATCCTGGATCAAACATTGTATTTCAGTACATACACGTGGAAGCCCGATCAGTAAAGTTGGAAAATGCAAGCCCGGGCACGGCCCGAATGCTCTTTCAGGCTGCAAAACAATGCACGAGCATGATCTGATTTTTCTAGGGCAGCCTTGGACTAGGTCCTCGGGCCAAGCTGCCCATGCCAAGGTTTAAATAGAAGTTGGTGATTATTTTTAGTCGTAGTAGGATTCTCTTGTTTGTGTGGTAGTAAGCTCATGGGATGAAAATATTTTTGTGGAAATTAGAAGTTTTTTTTGCAGGGGGTGGAAATTAGAAGTTGGTGTTGAGTTTTATCATAGGTAATTGCTGATTTGTAAGTTTCAAAATTTTACATTTCCTATACCTTTTTCTCTGACTCTGGCAACATCTCTAGCTGCTCGCCAATGACAACGCCACCGGTCACCAGAAACAGCCGGTACTGGTGGTGCGGAGGCTTCAGATGAGAAAGAGAAGGGGCATGCTGCAATGCTTTCCCGAGTTTCGACCAAGAACTCCATTGTTGTTTCGCTACCTGAATTAGGGTGCACGCTATGCGTATTACTTGTAAATACGATGGCTCTCAGCATTTTCCACACTGTGACAACTTATTTTGTATATTTGATCTTTTTATCGGTTTCGTGTTTGAAGCGGTGGAATCATGCGCGTGGGAGCACAGAAACGGGACGGTTTATAGTTAAAACCGCTGGGCAGAGGGAACCGAAGAGTTAATTCTTGAACAAACACACAAGTTCCTTGGGCTACACAGCCATCTAGATTTATCAAATGGGCAGTGAAAAGGTTGCAACCGCGTCTACTGTGGCTCTGCAAATGTAAGTAGAAACGAGGAGTAATAAACAACAACAAAAAAGACTTTATGCCATCAAAATCAAAATAAATAAAAAGAACGCTACCTCACTCCTATATTATTATATAGAGATAGAGCGAGGATCATCGTCAGTGTAGACTGCCGGACTCATCATGGGTCGCCTCCATTGCTCCCCCCTCCTCCAACTCCTCCTCATCACGCAGTCGCAGCTGGTCGCCCTCTCTGCCCGTGGCTTCCCTGTCCCGCCGTTGGAGCAAGACGATGGAGCCATGAGGTGGGCCGTCGTGATCGCTGGGTCGAACGGCTACGCCAACTATCGTCACCTGCAGGTAAGCAACAATCTAGTACTCCCTCCGTTTTCTTTTAGTTTGCATATAAGATTTGGTCAAAGTCAAACTCTGTAAATTTTAACCAACTTTATAAAAAAATTTAACATCTACAATACTGAATCTATATGGTATAAAAATTAATTTCATGATGTACCTAACAATATTGATTTCATATTGTAACTCTTGATATTTTTTCTATAAACTTAGTCAAAATTAACAAAGTTTGACTTTGACGAAATCTTATATGCAGACTACAAAAATGGAGAGAGTACTATGTAGTACTAGTATTATACTACTTACTCCTAAAATTTACACTCGAGTACTGCTACATACATGGAGATTATTGCATATACTACTTTGGAATATAAATTTTGAGCTTGTAGCAGAATGCTGATCGCTGGGTCGAACGGCCGTCCTGTATGTACTAGTACTGCTACTAGCTCGCATGGAATCTGCTCAATGACCCTGTTTAGGTATTCTAATTCAGTTAGAGGTTAGAGTTAGATTCTAAGCCTGAACTAACTCTAACTAAAGAGGTGTTTGGATGGCAGGGTTAGGTGGAGCGCGGATACGGCGAGGTGCCTTCACGGACGGTTTGATAGGGAGGGAGGGGGAGGACAAGAAGCTTCAAGAAAGTGGGGAGGGATCTGCTGCAGGGACAGTGAGAGAAAAAATATGTTTTTTAATAGTCCCGAGAAGAACTAACCCAAATAAGCATCTCTTGGGTGGGTTAGTTTTTTTGGGTGAGTTAGATGCAAACCCAAACTAACCCTCCCGTTTAGATATTTTTGGATTAGATGAGTCCAAACTAACCCAAACTAACTCTAGCCTATTGATCCAAAGAGGGACAATACTACGGACTGCTCCAATGACTTGAGTAATTATTAGATCCCACTCTCTCTTTTTTGAAAATCCTTCTCTTTTTGCACTCAAGTGTAATTATTTTTTGAAAATCCTTGCCTTTTGCACTCAAGTGTCTAAATGGATGAACAGGGACACGTATGCCACGCCTAGTGCCGGAGCTTCATGGGCCAAAGGGGGCCATTGCCCCCTACTCTATGATATTTCTTAAGTGTACCTCTAATATTATTAGGCTTCAAAGCTTTCTCAGAGTTCATGCATAACTTATGTTCTTGGCTCCCTCAACTATGATTAGCCCTCTCAAAAATCTTCATCAAGCTCCGCCACTGCCACACCTACTAGATCCTCAAGACCGGCGGGTTGAAGGAGGATAATATCGTCATCTTCATGTAGGACAATATTGCCGGGAATCTTGAGAATCCCCACCCGGTGTCATCATCAATCACCTGAAAGGCGGCGACGTGTACGCGGGAGTTCCCAAGGACTACACCAAGGATGATATCAACGTGAATAATTTCGTCGCCACGCTGCTCGGCGACAGGTCGAGACTCATCTACACCGAAAGTGGGAAGGTTGTCCTCAACGGGCCGAACGACCACATTTTCGTCTACTACTCCGGCCATCGACAATGTCACCATAGAGGATATCAGGTGCAGCCGTCATCGTCCTCAACGAAGCGAGAGGAGGCAAGTAACCTACCGCAGGACACTATGGCACGACGGGTTAAGGAGGACGGGAGGTTTTACTTCATCGACGGCTTCCTGTTGTACTTCAAGAAAGGTCATGTGCTCACCGCAGGCCGGCTGGCCGGGCAGCCCCTGGTCGATGCCTAGCGCTGTCTCAAGACCATGGTGAGAAGCTATGAGGATCACTGCGGACCGCTGTCGACCTATGGGCACAAGTATGTCCGGGTGCTTGCGATTGTCTGCGACGCTGGCATACCAGAGGAGGTCATGGCGAAGGTGTCATCTCAGCTTGTGCTGATAAGCAGCGGCGGAGCTTCATGAAGATTGTTGAGGGGCTAACCATAGTTGAGGGGGCGAAAAAGATAAGTTATGCATCGACTCTGAGAATCCTTTGATATTCAAGTCTAATAATTAGGGGGTACACTTAAGAGTTTTCGTAGAGTAGGAGGACAATGGCCCCCTTTGGCCCCATGAAGCTCTGCCAATGCTGGTAAGTGTGGTTAGGTTGTAAGGATCGGATTGAGATGGTGGAGTTGCTATTGGGCGTGGCAGTGTAAGGCTGGCCCTAGTGGTAGTATCTTAGTAGTATCATGCGCTTGAGAATAGCAACCATGCTGATGTGGCAGAGAATTAAAGAAGAGAGAGAGGGTTAGAGTAACATAGGTAGATACCATATCATAATAAATGATGTGCTACTGTGTGTCATGCATGACCATTAATAAGATAATCTATGATACTACTCTATAATACTATGCAATATGAGGATAGTATCATACACTAATATCATATGCATGATAATAGTTTATGATACTCTCCACTATGAGGCTGGTCATAGTGGGGAGTAACTTAGGCTAGTGTCATGCACTAGCATAAGTTACTACCTTCATAGTGTAAAGTAATATAATAGTAGTATCTTAGATGGCTTCATTTATTAGCTTGTAGACTCATCTTGTCTTGAAAAGCGATATGTTACAGTAACATATTATGTTACCACCTCTCATTAATTACTTGCCATATAAGCAAAAAAATTCTTTGAGTGTGCTTTGTTACTACTCCCTCCTTCCATCTATATAGGGCCTAATGCATTTTTTAAGACCGCCTTTGACTATTGACAAGATTAATAGTACATGACATGCACAATGTGAGAATTATATCATTGAAAGCTCCTTTCACACACGAATTTACCGGTGTGCTTTGTGTAAGTTGCATGTCATATATTATTGCTCTAATATTTGGTCAAAGTTAGCCTCGAAAAACGCATTAGGCCCTATATAGATGAAAGGAGTGAGTAGCTAAGTTACTCTCACTATAAGACTAGCCACAGTGGGAGTAACTTCAGCAGTAGTATCGAGTCCAACTCAGCAAATTTGTTTATGTGGTAATGAGTTAATGAGGAGAGAGGTAGTTTAAGTAACTTAGCTAGTTACTATAACATCACATGTCCCAATGCAATATGAGTCTATAACCTAATAAATGAAGCTTTGCATGACGCCACACTTATGTTACCCACTATGAAGGTATAATATAGTCTAGGGATATGTGTATGTTAGTAGTGTATGTTAGGCTAGCCATAATGGGGTAACTTAGGTAGTAACTTAACATATCCCGAGACAATTTTGCTTATGTGGCAAGTATTTAATGAGGAAAGTTGTGCTTATGGTAACATAATATGTTACTGTAACATAGCGCTTTCCGAGGCAAAATGAGTCTATGAGCTAATAAATGAAGCAATCTATGACACTACTATTATGTTACTTTGCACTATGAAGGTAGTAACTTAGACTAGTGTCATATGCATGACACTAGTATAAATTACTCCCCTCCATTGCGGCTAGTCTGACTAGCCTAAATAGCCTAAGGATCACTAGAAGGACATTAATTATGATGATTTTAAAATATCTAAGATCTAATTATGGTAAGGTCTTTAATTCTAGAGAAAATGAGACCACAAACACGTAAAATTAGGCGTGAGGGTACGTTCTAGTCCACTAAATCATAAGTTCATTCCCATATGCTACCTCCATCCTTGTTTATTAGTCTCTTTAATATTTTGTGCCAAATTTTGATCATACATTTAACTAATAAAATGTTAAAGCATGTCATCAAAAATTAAAACATTGGATTTCTATTTGAACATAGTTTTCAATAATATTATTTTTGCAATGTATAACTTATATTTTATTAGTTAAAAGGATGGTTAAAATATGTCCCTAAATACGAGGGGTACTAATAAATCAGGACAGGGTAGTATAAACTTCTTTTGTAGGTTCTCTTTTGGTCAAAATTGCACTAGCTTAGCAAAAACGCCACATCAGCAAGTGACATGCGAGATGTTTTTTTACCAAACTGCTGCCCATGTTTCTACCGCAATGACATCAACAATGTTTTGCTATTCTACAGTCAACACTAACTAGATGTAACGTGTGTGATAGAAGTCGTATCATTGCCTCTGTCCCGTTTATTTAGAAAATTTCACCCCGGCAATCTCCAAATTCTCATTAGGCCCCTCCCAATGCTTCACCGTGAATAGATGCTAAGCATGCCACATAAGCGAAAAAATGACATGACACTATATTTAAGGAGGAGAGAGAGTATTTTGGTGACCCCAGAAAGAACCAATACTAAGCGCAAAAACCTAGGCAAACCACTTAAATGAAACAATTTGACCAATACATGAAAGACTTTAGGTGCTAACTCGTTAAATAATGTGTGCTTAGCAACAACAAGCTAAGCACCCTATGCATTGGGGTGTTGAGTTGCTAAGGTATTTAATACACTTAGCACCTCATCTAAGCACCTTTGCATTGGAAGAGGTCTTAGTCCATACTTGTTTATTCTAATTTTGTGTCTACACAAACTACGACCAAAAGGCGATCATCCAGGTAGTGGACATTGGCAATCAATAAAGTCACCCAAATGGTGGAATCGAAGCGACGGGAACATTGCGATGAACCTCAATTTTGGTTAGTGTGTTTGATTCCCGGTCTCCCTTACCGACGTAGCTGGGTTTTGACGGTTGTAGTTTCCGTAGAGTTCAATGAGCTGCTTTGCGTGTCTTTTTTTTTAAGAAAATTTTCAATCTATTCATCTTTAATCATGATAGTACAATAGACATTAAAAATAATAAAAATTATATCCATATCCGTAGACCACCTAGCGACCACAACAAGCACTGAAGCGAGCCGAAGGCGCGCCGCTGTCATTGCCCCGCCCTCGCCGGAGCCGGGCAAACCTTATTGTAGTAGACAGTCGGAAAGTCGTCATGCTAAGACCCCATAGAACCAACGCACCAGAACAGCAACTACCACGGATGAAAAGTGTAGATCAAAAGAATCCTACCTGAAAACACACGAACGAAGACAAACGACGAACAGATCCAAACAAATCCGCCAAGGACAGATCTGCCGGAGACACGGCGCATCACCGAAACGGGGGCTAGGCGGGGATCCCTTTATTCCATCTTTAGGGAGTCGCCACCGTCCCGCCTTCCCGAGCAAGACATAAACCCTAACAAACTTCAAAAAAGATCTAAAAATGAAGCCCTCCCACCGGCAAGGGCCGAGATCCACTCCGCCTCCATGGCATAAGGCCATCGGAGACAGAACGGACCGGCGCCGACGCCGATGGGAGGCAAAGAACCCTAGTTTTAGGGAGGCGGCAGCTGGGTATTAGTCTATTTGGAGTTTCCTTGAACGCACAAAGAGTAGCTGCTTTGGGTGTCTTGGTCATGAAGTCATAAGAAAGAGATCACCGAAGCCTGGTTTGCCCCTCTTGCACGGGTTTAGGAGGTCACTGTTACCATTGGTTTGCAAGACATGGTGCACACTCCCGGTCATTCAAAATTCACCATGCTAGACACAAAACTGGGCGCCCCCTTCGGCACACCTTGAAGGCGCTGTCCCTCGCATGCTTCTTGCTGCCAAGGTGCTCTCAAAATGTCACGAACATATTTTCTTTAAACATGAACATTTTTCATGCCACATACATTTTGTTTGCATGGCACGAAATGTTTTTAGCTAAGCAAATATTTTCCACAGTATGAACATTTTTGTAATGCCATGAACATTTTTTAAGCATGGGAGAACATATTTAAATGTCTCACACATTTTTTTGAATGGTATGAAACATTTTAATTATGTGGACATTGTTTTGACATTATTCTACATGTTTTTAAATGCCACAAATATATTTTAAAACACATGCTTTTTCAAAACATCATGCGCATATTTTGTTAAATGGTACAATTTTTTTAAAGGTTAATGAACATTTTTTACACTGCATGTATATTTTTCAAATATACGATGAACACTTTCAAAAAATTAACTAAATCAATTTTGAAATATATGTATTTGGATGGTCAACATGACGAGTCATGAGCTGGTCCACTACCGGCTCCCATGTTGGATATCCGTGCTAATGTCTCGCATAAAGCAGCTGCTGTTTTTCCGCGGTGGCTCTTTGGAAGCTCAACGGCTGCTGTTTGCTCTTTGCTGTGATGAATTTGGAAATTATTTGGGTAGCTCATTAGGGCATGTACAATGGTTGATAAAATAGTCTTATTGTAAGTTTTGCATATAATTTAAAGATGACAAAAAAGAGAATCTATAATGAGTCATCTCTTAGTCTTATCTTCAATAACTAGCAAGTCCTAAAAATATGGTGAGACATATTGTGCTAAGAGATCATCTCTTATCTTCTCTTAAATAAGAGAAGACAAGCCTTTTCTTATGAGTTCTCTCTCGTCCACTTCATCATTGATCCTACGTGGCACTCCTAAAATAGCATCATTATACATGTGCTTATTGGTCATACATGGGGTGCTTGATGTTGTTTCGCTAGAGGCCGTTGCATGCCGGAAAGTGTTGTCTTAAGCGGAGGATCTACAAAGTTTTTGGGCCGCATCCGATACAATGAACACTTACAAAAACAGAAAACACATTTTTTTTGTGTTTCCGAGAGGCACGACCGTGCCTCTCGTGAAAGCACAACCATGTTTCTCGTGAAAGCAAAATTGCGCCTCTCGCGGAAGGAAAAAAAATAGAAAACATGTTTTTTTTCGTTTCCGAGAAGCACGGTCGTGACTCTCGTGAAAGCAAAACCGTGACTCTTGCGAAAGAAAAAAAAAGGAAAACGTGTTTTTTCGCGTAATTTTTTTTTTGAATTTTTTTTATTCCAAAAGCTAAGGAAGACCGGTGAAAGACCGAAACGTCGAAAAAACCATTTAAAAAGAAGAAAACCTGTGCGAAAAAATTAAAAAAAATCCAAAAAAAACGCCCAGAGCACGACATGTGGCGAACGGCTGAGTGCGCGTCAAGTGGCACTGATCATTGTGAGGCTTCCGAAGGATCGCTTCTCAACTAGGTGCTCCCATGATATACACAGAGGCAATCATGAGAGGTATGGTTCCATTATTAGAGAGATCAAGGATAGAGCCGAAGTTTTCAATTGTGAACTTTTTTTTGATCACGATGCGCCGTGTAGTGCTGCCCCTTTTTGGTCGGCCCTTTACCGAGTTTTTGTTTCTTTTCATTTTTCATTTTAGTTTTTTATATTTCTCCTTCTTTCTTTTTCTATGATGTTTCAATAGATAAGCTCACTCATTTAAAAACGGAAACGTTTCCTACGCCAAGTCGGCCGAAACTTCGGCCGGCCGCCTCGCTTGCTACGAACGTGGGGTCTAGCACACAAGCCACGTTTCCCACATCGCTTTGTTTTTTTTACTTCCTTATTATCTCAAGTCACGACCTCATTCACTCATTCCCCTTCCGTCTTCCTCGCGGCTGCTGGTTTCTCGACATAGCTCACCTCCTCTCTCTTCAGACCTCCCAGCGCCGACGCACCTGCAGGCCAACCACCACTGCAACGCTGCTATATCACCACACCCCGCATCTAGTGCAGGTATGCCGGAAACCGACGAGTTGCGGTGCTGAAACCTGACCAGCGGGATTTTGCTTCAGCCAGCGATGGTTGTGGTTGGCGGCGACGGCGATGGCGGAGAATAAGTTGCTTTTATTTTTCATTTTGTTTTTTGTTGGAATCCTCGGCGGCGAACGCCATGGCCACCATGATTTTTTTTTGCTGCAACTAGCAATCTTTTTTGCTGGAACCAATCTTTTATTTTGCTACATCGGAGAAGACTACATGCTTGGGAATAAGCTGCATCCAAGGAATTTTTTTGTTATATCCGACATCAATTTTTGTTGGAACCAGCACTAGCGCTGGCTACGACCCGTTGACGCATATTGGAGCTACTGCCAGAGGGGAAAATGCTACAACCCGTGCATCAGATTGCTACGGCCGGCAATTTTTTTGTTGGAACCACTCGAGAGTCATAGCGGAGGAGCTGCATCTAGCGGCATAATTTGCTACATCCGGCTTCGATTTTTGTTGGAACCAGCACGAGCACTGGTCAGCCACACAACGCCACCAGAGTTGCTTCCACGAGCAGCCCGGATGCTGCAACTGGCGGCCGAGGTTGTCATGACCACGCTGGCTGCACTACGACGTCAGGCGATGCTCGCGGATAGCGACGTTTTTCGTGTTGCATGGGATGCAGCAGGGGCTGCTAGCGATGACGGAAGGCCCGTTGAAGGGCGAGTGCTGATGGGCGGCGAGTGCGGGCGGCCGGAGCGACTAGCGTGGGTGGCGTCGTTGGCCGCCAAGCATAGGCAGCCAAGGACGAGCGCGGGTGGTGGTGAGCGCGAGTCCGCCATGGTTCCAAGATGCTGGTCAACGCGAGACTAGACGTGAAGGGAATGTGTGACGTGGGGAAATCAACGACAGGGAGTGGCCTAATCGATCGGTTGTGGGCCGACCAACCAAAATTTCGGCCGGCAGACCGGCGCCTATCACTGGCCTTTAAAAAAAATTCATTCATGCTATTTCACAGTAATTCACATGCACTTTTTTGTTAAACAGTACTAATCAGTCCTTGTGACCGTTTTTAAATAACATAAAGTCGCATATGCTCTTCATTGAAGTATTTCAAGTATTATCGTCTACAATATTTTTGTCATGTGACTTTTTTCTAGATGGTGAACATATTTCAAAAAGTATATCTTTTACAAAGTATCATTAGTTAAACTACATCTTAGTAATTTGTTCTTTTGTTGCAAAACTTCATTTTGAATTTTTATTACCTACATCAATTAGTCCGATTTGGAATTCTCACTATGCCATTAATTTCAGGCTGATTATGAAAACATTGTACCACAATCTTCGCCGGCGAGTCCGGTATAAGGGTTGTGGAGGAGGCGTAGTGTAATCATGGTCGTTCCTCAATCCGGGCTATCTTGGGCTGGTTTTAAAAAGCCAAACCTAAATAATCCAAGCCCGAGCGGACATGGTCTAAAAAATAGAACTACGATACTTTCCTGTTTAAAACCATTAAATTAATATTTTTTGGAATATATTCAGACATTATTATTTATGTTTTTCACTAAAGTCCATTTTAAGCATTTTTGGGGTTATTTCAGGCTTCAGGCCACCCCTTTTGACGAAACCGAAGCTAGAGCTGACCGGACTGTCGGATTACGGGTTTGGGGCTGGGCTGCCCATGCTCATCTCAGTGTAGAGGATGTACTCAACCTTTTTTTTTGAACCTAGGATGTAGTCAACCTTGCGGACGCACACAACTACATACACATATAGAATAACCTAAAAACATACACTTTGCAAAATGGGTAGAGGTTTCTTTGTTCATAATTCTGTGAAACGTACGTAGTACAATGGTGTTCTCCTCTTTATATGGACTATAAAACGATGAGCAGGGAACCTGCAAGGTTCGCGTGGGATCGTTTCCAGTAGAGCACATGACGGTCATTTGGAAATAGAACAAGAATGAATAAAATGTTTCCACCGGACACCAACAAAAGCTTTGTTTTCATCCCTTGCGCACAGAGAAATATAAGCACACATTTTTCTCTCCAACCAACGTGTGTATGTAGAGAAAGGGAGAAGATCCCTTTTTGAAGGAAACAAGATAGCAGCAAATGGTCTGGAAGGGTTTCAGTGTGCAGTGGACGGCTTATTAGCTTGTCCACCTTGCAGACCGATTGATCTTCAGAATCAGGTTAGATGGCCCCTTTGGCGCGCCTTGAAGGCGATGTCCCTCGCATGCTTCTTGCTGGCAAGGTGCTTCCGTGTAGTGGACTCGTGCTCTTCGTCGGAGTCTGACAGAGGGGCGACGGCCGCATATCGCTGTAAGAGACAGAGAGCAACGGGAATCAATATATATGCTAGCTACTTATATGGCGACCCACCACGAGGAAGGTTTTGAGTTGGAATTAGAAGTGGGTAGGATCTAGCGGTAGCAGTAGCTTGTAGCCATGAAAGGTACCTGGCTTAGGCCAATGGCATGGCTGCTGCAGGAGACGATGCGCTGCATCCAGTCGAGCCACTCGACGGGACTGATAGGTCTTTGGCCGCCGCGGTGCAACTTGACCGCATTCTTTGGAATCCCCCTCAACGCGGCAACCGGCAGATGAGCGACATCATGCCCTTCATATTTGACTTGTATCGATTTGAGGTTCTGGCAGCACCCGTGGAGTGGGGCGCCACGGTGACTGGCCCTCATACAACTCCCCGAGATCTGTGATCATGAATGTAGTGAGATGATGGTAGTAGATTAATAAGCCAAAGTTGACATATTATTATAGTAAACTCTCTATACATTAGTTTGACACTTGGGAAAAGAAAGATACAGCACCATGCAATCTTGCAGCACGATTCTCTCCAGATTCGGGAAGCTCTTCAACACATGCGCCAGAACCTGGCATCCATCCCCAATCTGACATTCTGTCAGGACCAATGTTCTCAGGTTATGGAACTCGCTGAATAGTTCGGGTTCCTCCCCAACCAATGCCTGCATTTGAAATCCATGGATACAACATATATAGATCAGTTGATTTGATGCACAAAGATCATCAGTTCATGCACAAAGATGGATAGAACTGTACGAACGTACCCATGTGGTGAACCACCGCAGTTCCAAAGCTCTGGCAGTTCGAAGGGATTTCAGGAGACCGAGTACGCCGGCATGGCACGAGATGGATGCCACGGCGAGGGATGGCATCTCTTCTTCCACGGCGACCGGCATGCCGACGTTCAAGGAAACAAGGGCAGGAGCGGTGAGGCACAGTCGCGCCGCCTCGCTGGAACTGCCCTCGATGGCCAACCTCTTGAGCGACCGGGAGGCGATGCAGATGCGGTTGGCGTTGTCGTCCCAGGACCGCCGGTGGCACTCGCAGTTGACGAGGTGCAGGTCTTCCAGGACAGGGCACTGGGATCTCAGCTCCTCCTCGAAGCTCTCAAAAAGGATCAATCCGGAGAGGGACAGCCTCGTTAGACGGCTGGTGGCGGTGGGTGTGCGGCTGAAGATGCCGAAGGAAAAGAAGGGATCTTTGTGAGATCTGTGATGGCCGCCAGCGCCATGATCGTAGTCGCAGGCGACGCGGAGCTCGGCGGGGCGGCGCGCAAGGCCGCGGCGGATCCACCGGTCCATGCCCCTGCGGAGGTCCACGTCGCCGCCGAGGTGCAGCCGGTACGCGTCGAGCGGCGACGCGGCGTTGAGGGGCAGGACGGAGTCGGCCAAGTCCTCGAAGTCTTGTCGCTGCGTGATCTCCCTGCCCCTTCTCTCGTCCCGCGCTCGTCTGTACGCGTCGTACATGGCCGCGTCGTAAGGGCCGTTGTAGGACGGCTCCGGTTCCGGTTCGTCAAGGAGGAAGTCGCGGTGGTGGATGTCGACGCACGGCACGTCGCGCCAGAGGTGCCTCCACCGGCGCGAGAGCAGGCTGGTGTGCACCACCTGCCGGGAGCGGAGGTGCGACAGCACGCTGTGCAGGAGGCAGTCCGGAAGGTTGCTCAGCCGGTCGCCGCCGGCAGCGGCAGGTGGCGTCCCCATCGAGAGAGGCCCGATCGATATCTATCCTGTCCAGTATTTACGGGTGGCATATATATGTACACGTACCTGATCGAAAGATACGGGAGAAGTACGTCGGTCGTTAACACCGCAAAATCTCTTTTACCGGAACCGGCCGGTATGTACCGGCAAAGGACCATCTTACACCTCAGACTTTAATATTCGTGCAAAGAAAATAAAATCCTTTTCACATTTGAAGATACAAATGGAATACACAGCTAGTACAACTGACATGCACAGATTTTTGTTAGGCAAACTAGTGGAGGATGCTTTCACATGTCGTCCTCCTCTCTCTCTCCAAACAAAAAACTTCCCTTTTATTTTCAATCTAGCATTTTGAATTGCTCATAACTTTTAAACTGAATTTTTGTTTTGGAAACTTTTTATATATTTGTATTTAGGTCGACTTTAAATCAAGACCAACCTTGGATATATTTTAACTAGTTTGAATTTTCAATTATGTTTCAGTTCTAGTTATTTTTTTCAAAGGAGTGAAATAAGTTTTTGAAAATTAGTGAAAAAGTAGCCGCCTTCAACTTCCTCGTTGATTTGTTGACTTAAACTATCTTCACTGTCAATTTGAAGTGGGTGAAGTGGAAGGTCGATTATTGGATTCTCTGGAGTGAAATTTGCTCATTCGATCAGGTAGGAATCTCATCAACGTCAACGCCAAGATTCCTGTCGTCATCGACCATTTTGTTAGAAGTATAGGATAATTTTTCGTTTCACTTTTTTGGTGGCTATGTTATCTCTAAATATGTATTTCCACAAGCAGCTGAAGGAATTGATAAGCGCAAAAACTGCAAGGATTCACTGTAAATGCTAAACGGTGTAGTGGTGTTGTGGTTTGTAACAGTGAAGTTGCAATTAAAGGTGAGTACGTAGCAATAAAAGGTAACTGTGTGCGTGAAGTGAGTCAATCCTTAAGGTTGGTCGTAATGAGAGTATCATAAGTAGTATCATGCATGCCAACTAGACAAATTTTATGAGGTGGCATAAAATTAAACGAAGAAAGAGAGGGTTGAGTATTATATCATTATACTGTATCATATTAAATATTGTGCTACTTTATGTCATGCATGTCAATAAATAAAGTCATCTATGATACTAACATATGATACTATTCACTACGGTTGTAGTATCATACACTAGTGTCATATGCATGATACTAGTACATGATACTCGCCACCCCCTTCCGGTTTATAGGGCTCAAATATCAAATCTCAACCAAGGCATTTTGTGAGTGTAGGAATGTATCTCGTACTTTACAAAACTGCCCCAATTAAACTCATGCATTAATTTGGATTAATTATAGTGCATGCATGCTTGGCCACTAGATGAGTAGGAACATTACATGCATTGGTGTGTTCCTTTTTAATTCTAGTATGCAAAGAATTAATGTGCATTGGAAACTGATGGAGATGAGCCCTCTAAATTGGAAAAACAAAAAAGTTAAGATAAGTCTTATAAGCCGGAAAGGAAAACTCGATTGAGTTACTTATGGTGATCTAACGCTTTTTAGGGCGACAAGAATATCAGCGTTGTCAATGCCATAGTTACTTTAATTTATTGTACTCAGTATATATCCTCAATGAAAGCAATATCACCGCTGCACAAAATCAAAGAGCATCATATCTTGGGTCATGAACTGTAAAATAGAAGGAGAATACATATATAAGTTCTATTCGATCACCGAGAGAGGGGGGGGGGGGGGGGGGGGGGGGGAGGGAGAATGGACCACCCACCCGAGTGGTGACCGAGCTACACGGAGCTCGATACTTAAAACTATTCAGTAAACATATTTAAAAGTTTTAAAAACTTGATTAAAAACCATGAAAACTTACATTGTGTGATTTTTTTAAATATGTGATTTGTAGGATGTACAAAAAATTCAAGCCCAACAAAAAAAAATTGGCCTATCTTTTTGGGAAAGGGGGTAATCCCCCGGCCTCTACATCGAGCGATGGACACAACCATCTTTATTATATTATTCAACAAAGCCTTGCAAAATAAATATATGAATTGACCCAAAGCCACCTCCCTACCTACAAGGTTTATGATGCGTCCTGGCCTCTCTCGCCAACACACACCATGAAAACCGGTGGCCTCACCAAACTGCCCGTCGGCTAGCCGGAAGCACCAACCGATGTAGTAGACCCTCAACGTGCACCTCATGCGCACACTCTAGAATCCATCGTCGCCATCATCCATTGTCCCATCTTCAGGCGTGATCCACGCATTGATCTTGCCAGACCCTTCTGCCACCAACACCACCACGACGCCAGACAACGCCACCTGCATGCGCGTGTCCATCATCCCACGTCCATCGCCGACACCCCGCTGCACCATGCCGCCGACACACGCCGCTGTCGATGTGGTATATGCCACAATGCTCCACCTTCTGACCCCTCCACCGCCTACTCCAAGATGATGCCCCAAGGAGGGAGAACGGCACCGCGCATCGCCATCACCCAATCCATAAGATCCAGATCTTCGGTTTCCCCCCAAGTAGCCCAAATGAGGAGACAAGAACTGCAAGGCGATGCCATCATCAAGGTAACGACACAAAGACGCTGCCATCATCCGCCATGACCGAGGTCGGCTTAGTTTTATTGGTACTCGCGCCTCACGTCCCTCGTCGCCGGCATGAACCGACGGGCCAGGCCCAACTAAGACAAATGCGACATCGTGACACCTCTATAGTTGGCTAAGACCTCCATGAGCCAGGATAGGAGGCTGCCACCCCACCCCATCATGGCGTGCGACCAGCCGACACCATCGGATGCGAGGATGATCGCTACCGCGGTCGAAGGAACGCCGAGCCGCGCTGCCAGGCCGAGCCACCCCCACCAGATCAACTCGCCGCCTTGGTGGGGACCGAACGCGTGAGAGTAGACCGGGGCACCTGCACGAGAATCTGCCGGCGCCGCGCCCTAGAGCAACGATGGAGGACGGCCCCGCCTCCGCCATCATCCATCACCAGCCTTTGTCTAGCAGTGATACGGCGACAGTGAGGTAATTTGGAGGCGGCGGCTAGGGTTAGGAGGGATGTGGGTTGGGAGGGTCGTTGATTAGGATCTCAATTGGCCCATTTTTGGATTGTCTATTTTTGTTCGCCACGTGTGAAGGTATACTGTTATGAAATTTTGCACATACGTATTATACATGTGTATGTGTGTTCAGAAAAAAAGTTGAATAATTTTTTTGCCGTACAAAATTGTATTTCAAAAACCCATTGGCATTTTTGCCCCCACCCCCCACCGCTACATAGCAGGAGCCGACAAGTTATGACCATTGTGTGGGAAATAAACTGTGACCGTTCAGACACAGAAAGAGTTGTATCTTTTTTTGAGTCAAGGAAATTGCTGGAATAGATTTCAAGTAAAGTATGGGCAAAAAGAGAACAGTTTGGGACATTTCGACTGAAATAATAAACACTTCCATCTAGTAAGGATACATAGTACTCCCTGTGTAAAGAAATATAAGAGCGTTTAAAGGGAGTATATAAGAAGGATATGTGAACATAAAAGTTGTTCCAAATTATCATGTCTACTATAACCGGGTGCATACATGTAGTTAGCCATATATGGGTTATTACTTGCACTGGCCGCTCAATGCACCAAACCATTCCTCTTCCTCAATATTGTAGACATGGAAGATATGGTCGTCTAGAAAAAGTCATAGTCTTGGACGTCGGCCTCGCCATTCAGCCATGTGATAGCTCCATCATCGGTGACCCTGTTGTTGTTGATGTCCATGGGCACATCCAGCCCCCGAAGTGCTTCTAGAGGAAACATGAACTGCTCATCCGTATTCAGAGCCGTTGCTTCATATGATCCCATGGCAAGAGCGACGTCTGATGGTGCAGTCATCATTTCGGCCACCATTGCAATATCTTCTTCCGCTGAAGCCACGGCATCAGCCTGACCAGGCGGCACAAATGTGCCGGCGGCGGCGGCGGCACCATTTTCGGACGCTTCCATTGTCGGTTCAGTGCTGCCAAAGAAAGCTTCTATTTCCGCATCAAAAGACTCGGGGACAAGAGAGCCAGTACGATACTGTGAAGCTGCAGTGACATGATCGCCCGCATAATTCACAGGTGGCGTGTTTGATGCTTGCAGAGATGGGCCTTGGTAGGAAAATGGCCCAAAGAACACCTGTGGGAAGGTATTCGGGTTGTAGCTAGAGGAAGGCGGGCCCTTTGTTAGCACGCCCACCGGTGCAATGTCGTTGAAGACATCCTTCACGGCTTGTTGTTGGGAAGACGAAGGCCATGATGCCGGAACAGGGGCATCGGTACCGCCGGCGAAGGGCACGGCAGAGATGTTCGAGGCCCTATCGACGGAGGACGTCTGCAGCTGATGGGCGGTTTGAATGATATGGGTCGCCTGTGGAGGGCGGTCACCTGAGCGCAGGCAACTATTCGAGGTGTTGCACATGTCATTCTTCATTTGGAGCTTCGCACTGTATTTCTGCATCGATGGATGGAGATCACCATAAGTCATGGTCAAAGAATTAATACGGTGTCTTCAATTTTATGCGTAGAATGGTGTTATGAAGCAATAATATTAAAAATTGCAGCTCGCAGAAAGTATTTACCTTGGATATTTTAGTTTCTAGAACTGGTACTCTAATTAGGAAACATTAATGTTACAAAAATGCAGTTAGCCCAAATGTATGCACCGTGGATTTCTTCAGGTATTGGCAAAAGTCTACTATATATCACTAGAACAAAAGTCTACTATATACCATGCATCGAGACAAAAATGAGAGAAAACTACAAAACGACAAAACGTTTAAATTTCTACAATGCTTATATGTAAAAAGAGGAAGAGTGCAAATGACTACTCCTAAATCACTTTGGAAGAACATGACCCACCTGTAAGTGGCTAGCCACGTGGTGCCTTTTTAGGCCTTTCACATTCATGTGCTCCAGTATCTTGCTTGGGTGTCCTAGTTGATTTATCGAAGCAAACAACATTTTAGTCCTAAATTATCAGTCTTAGAAAATAAACGAATACTTTTTTTCCTCGATAAATGTATTATTGCAGCAAAAAATAGGCCAAGTTTTCTATATAAAATAAACATTAGCATGTATCATGTGTTTATCTTGGTTAACATAAACTTAGTTGTAGTGACTATTATTTTTCTGTCAAAATTTACCCCACCATTTGATAAATATCGTACAGATGTGTGCATATTGAAAACATATGTTATAAAGTTAGTGTAGAGATTAGAGAGGATGATACTCTATCTCCAATGGATTAGACACGTACCGATGCCCATGTCTTCCACGGCACACTTGAACCTTTCCTTGAGGAGCGGTGACCACACGATGTGGTGTTTGTGGGTTTTAGAGGAACCTTCTCCATGGGGATCATGGGTCTGTTCTTAGTTTCGGTGTGAACCCGAACCAGCTTGAAGTGAGCACGAGGCTCTATCTCATTGTCGTCGTCCCCATCATCAGCAGATGAACCTGGTGGAAATGACGAGAGGCTACGACCTTTGTCTCCAACCAATGAGTGAGATACAGGTTTGCCTTTGCCATGACCGTTGTGGCCATTAACTTTCCTCGCGTTCCAAGCCAATCTACGGTAGGCAATAGCCCTCCACGGGCTACCCAGCTCGGATGCGTCGAGCGGCTTGTTGATGATGTATGTTGCTGCTTGCACCATCCGGGAAAGGGTATCATCCCCGCTGGTGGGAATTGGGTCTTCCAGTGACATGTCTGTGCAGATTCAAAGTTATTCAACTTGCATGACTAGATGGACATGTAAAAGGTACTGACAAGATCTGTCTATGCTTGGAGTAAGTTATGGTCTTACAATAGATGACTGGGATGTGGAGGTCCCGCTCGACTATAGCGCGTAGGTCAAAACCGCATGTTGATACCCTGTGACCATCAATGAGGACGACATCGATGATATCGTTTTGATTTTTTGAGAGAAACCGCAGGGCTGCGGTTGGTGTCTTGCATGTAGCCACTGTATACCAAAGAATGTGACAATTTGGTATGAAAATACAAAAAATTAGGGAAACTCGTGTATATGTGCAAATAGAGTTGTGTTACCTATGTGATTGTAAGTCCTACGTACTTATGATGAGAAATACAGACGGTAACCTTATATACAAGACCGTGTGAGTTTTATCGTAGTTCCATGTATCTTCACGCTATCCTTTTGAGCCATAAAATAAGCTTCTTATTTTTTTTCTTGAATTAATATGTTTTTCTGGCGAATTAATTAATATGGTAATTTTTAGTTGTACAAACATATGTGAAAGCTCATTTAAACAATGTTTTGTATTACAATCAATATGTTCAATGCTAAAAAATATTGAATACTGTGCATAGTAGTGACCAAAATAAAAATGAAAAATGTAGTAGAAGGTAGATCGCGATCAAGTTTCGTATTTCAAAGTCAAAAATTTAAAAGGATAAATTGGCGCGAAGGCGACTTATTACATCGAAAAAATCAAAGGCATAATTTGGCGCGAAAAGCGATGTATTCCCAATATCGTTTTGAACATCGATTAGTCGAAGAAAGAACATCTCTCTTGGAAAAAGGAAACACGCTCTAACATTTACAAGGAGAACTCAAAGAATTCATCACAAATAGATAGATGCATAAAAAGACCATAAAATGGTTCTTTCCAACCAAGCGCATAGATGTGGGTTCTCATAAATGAAGCTCATGTGTGCGTCCCACACTGCTTTCAACAACTGACTACTAGATCTAATCAAAACAAAAGAAAGTAATCGTTACCTTTGAAGCGCAACAGATTAAGCATGGTGCGAGCCGAGTTTACAAACGTTGTATTATCATCAACAAGCAAGGCCCGGATGCCACTAGGGAAGAAGGCGAGCAATTCGTCCTCCATTGTGCAACAGGAACCGTAGCCACACTAGATTTGCCACTATATATGCCTGAATCTCAAAGATAGAGAACTCACTTGTCACAAATTTCACTTAATTAGTCGCTATATATGTTTTTGAGTGAATAGAACCAGGGAGGACCGGACCCGAGTATTTGTAGGGCAAGAGGATGGTGTCGGAAGGGCGAGTAGTAACTGACAAACAAAAGTTATACATAATGATGCGCAATTAAATATACTCATATTTGCCAAATGCCTACGGGCGGCATGCATTATTAATAACTTCAATTGTGTACTATATATGTGAGCAACCAAGAAAAAGGCTCACAAAAGGTAACACAGTTACTCCAGTTTTCTTGTATTTGGTACGTACGCTGGAGATTTTCTATATCTTTTGTTGTCGCATGAATGAATGAGTGCGGCTGCTTTATATCTCGAGTGATAGATGGTCAAGTCTGTTTCATTTTGCTAACGCATGCTGTTCAAAATGGTGGTTGGCGGAGGCGTCTCCACATTAACCGGACACTGAGTTGACTTTGGCCCACCAGCCAACCAACCTGTTTGGCAGGTTGCAGCTGAGTGAAGCTAATCTGGACTATATGTGCATCTGACGTTAAAAGCCTTCCGTTTCGAATGTCTGCAGGCGAAACGATCAGGTCTTCGATGATAAACATATGTGTATCTGTTTCCTAGGATGTCTATGATTTATGTGTTCAAGGTTCGAACTTTTGTACCAGCGACTGTACTCGTATGTTTATACTACAGTGAATAAGGTACTACTTTTAGAAGCATGTAAGAGTGGGGCCATATCTGTAGAAAGGGAGAGGTACATCCTCTATAACACTAAGCTGCCTAGTTTTAGTTTTAAAGAACCCACATTCAATTGGGGTCTTCCATTAGAATTGAGTCACCCGATTTTGACCGGGTCAACGATGTCTCAAAGCTCTCTAATTCTATTCTTTTATATCCTCTATAACACTAAGCTCTCTAGTTTTAAAGAGCCAACGTTTAAATGAGATCTCCAATTAAAATTGGGTCACCTGATTTTGACCGGGTCAACAATTTCTCAAAGATCTCTCATTCAATTCTTTTAAACTATACACCATGATTTCTAATTTTTAAGGCATTGCAATTAATTGAGGTATTGAATTTAGGATTGGGTCAACCGATTTTGAGTAAACACTTTCTAGCTCCTCCATTCAATTCTTTTAATTCACTATATTTCCTAATTTTGAAGCTCTTCCATTCAATTGAGGAATTTAATTTTGGATTTCGTTTATGATTTCAACGGGGCCAACAATTTTTTCAAATCAATCATCAGCAATCGACCTATAAAAACATATCAATCCCGCGCAATCTCCCACCACGTGGAAAAAAAATAAGCATCACCATGAGATATTGTGGCACCAATATAGTAGTACATACGACCATCGACACAAAAAAATTCCACATAAATATCGGTTGGTTAGTGGATAACATAAAACCACATCACGAAAGGCCCACCAAATCACTACATTATAAATAAAAGTAAAATACACACTATCATCTCCCACACCCGCCAAAGTAAATATTCCATCTATTCCAAAATATAAGGGGTGTTAGCTTTGTAGAAAGTCAAATTTCTTTAACTTTGACCTAGTTCAGAGCAAAAATATCGACATCTATAATATGAAGAACACTAAATTCCCTAGTTTTAAAGAGCCAACATTTAATCGAGTTCTCCAATTAGAATTGGGTCACCCGATTTTGACCGGGTCAACAATTTCTCAAAGATCTCTCATTCAATTCTTTTAAACTATACACCATGCCTTCTAATTTTTAAGGCCTCAAGATTAATTGAGGTATTGAATTTAGGATTGGGTCAACCGGGTCAACACTTTCTAGCTCTCCCATTCAATTCTTTTAATTCACTACATTTCCTAATTTTGAAGCTCTTATGTTCCATTGAGGTATTTAATTTTGGATTTCGTTTATGATTTCAACGGGGCCAACAATTTTTTCAAATCAATCATCAGCAATCGGCCTATAAAAGCATATCAATCCCGCGCAATCTCCCACCACCTGGAAAAAATAAGCATCACCATGAGATATTATGGCACCAATATAGTAGTACATACGACCATCGACACAAAAAATTTCCACATAAATATCGGTTGGTTAATGGATAACATAAAACCACGTCATGAAAGGTCCACCAAATCACTACATTATAAATAAAAATAAAATACAGTCTATCATCTCCCACGCCCGCCGAAGTAAATATTCCATCTATTCCAAAATATAAGGGGTGTTAGCTTTGTAGAAAGTCAAATTTCTTTAACTTTAATCTAGTTCAGAGCAAAAATACCGACATCCATAATATTAACAAAAAGTATGAAAAATTGTTACATGATAATTTAAAAATATCGATTTGATATATTTCTCTACAAAATTGATCAAACTTAAAATGTTTGACTTTTCAAAAAAGTAATACACCTTATATTATAAAATAGCATGATTTTTTTAAGAAACCTAACAACATCAACGACGTAGCAAAGCGCGCCCAACCCTTCTAATATTTTCACCACACAGAACATTACGTCCCTATCCCACACACAGCAAGCTACAAATCCAGTTTTGAAATTGCCAGAAGCTACAAAACTAATCTACGTTGCAAAACTAGTTTGGCCAGTAAGGGCATCTCAATGCCGACCCTCAAAATGGACGCGATATTTGTCTGTGGACTGGTCTGGGGATACAGATGCAGGTGTCGGCCATCCATCCCTGCCCCATAAAACATCTGCCCCTATTTTTTTATCTTAAGTCCACAACACACAAAATAATATATCTTCTGTCTACCTATCTATCTATCTATCTATCTAATTATCTATCTTCTATCTTCTATTATATCTTCTATCTATCGATTCTATCTTCTATCTATCAATTTTATCTATCTATCTATCTATATATCTATCATATCTATTGTATACCAAAAGTAAAATACGAGTCAAAAATAAGGAAATATACAAGAAATTCTATTATTATTATATATACAAAAAGTAAAACATGGGTCAAAAATAAGGAAATGTGATTTTTTGGTAACTAATAAGGAAATGTGCTAGAAAATCCTATGTTAATCAGAAACATCTCGTCGTTGGTTACATGGGCCCCTTACATTTAAGAGAATTTTGATGGCTTAAGTTTAATAAATTAATCCACCTTGATGCATATAAGGCCCAATCAAGGCCAATCCGTCCCAACATGTTTTGATCTCTTCCATGGCCCACTTATTCTCACGTACACATGCATGATGAATCCTATTTGGTGCTTATATATAGTATAATTCGTACGTGGCGCACACCCCTTCGATCGATTACTTTGTTAACATGCCTGCTCATCTAGCGTAGCGTAGTGCAATCTCGTCGGAAGCTACTCTCAATTTACAAAAAAATCTTTTCGCAAAAAAAAATTTACAAAAAAATCTTTGGGAAACTTCCATGCCCGGTTTGGTAAGCTTCCATCCTGTTTTTATGTAGTTTTTACCCGGATTTCTTTGTTTCTTTGTTTACTTTTTTCTTTTTCCATTAAAACATGAATTTTTGTCAAATGTGCAATACTAAAGGTAAAATGTGGGTCAAAAAAAGAAAATATACTAAAAAATTCCCACACTACTCAGACATGTATTGCCATTAATTACGTGGGCCTCTTATATCTAAGTGATTTCCGCTGGCTTGGATTTAATAAATTAATCCATGTCGACGCATATAAGCCAAATAGGATTCATTTATTAGGCTTAGATTGATCTCTTTTGTAGCCCACTTATTCTCACGTGCACATGCATGATGAATCCTATTTGGCGCTCGTAGCGCCAAATAAAGTATAATTCATATGTGGCGCATACCACTTCAATCAATTACTTTGTTAATAGGTTGATCCATGTAGCGAACCATAGTGCGACCCCGTTGGAAGCTCCTCCCAATTTTTGGAAGCATTCAGAAGCTTTGCGTGCTCACTTTTGGGAAGTTTCCACCCTGATTTTTCATTTTTTTTCATTATTTTCTACCTACTTATTCAGTTTCCTTTTTTATTTTTAAAACATGAAAAAATTTCAAATGTGCGAAAAAAGTATTCCTTAGCTTTTGATGCACAAATTTTTGCCAAAAGTGTGCGCATTTTTTTAATTCATTGAATTTTTTCAAAATGATTGACATTTTTTAAAATTCATGAATTCTCAGAAAATCGCAAACCTTTTTAAATCCATGAACAATTATCAAATTCAAAAACTTTTTTCAAGTTCACAAACATTTTCAAATCCATGAATGTTTTAAATTTCATGGACTTTTTTTCAATCTGTGATCTTTCAAATTCAAGAACTTTGTTTGAATCAATGATTTTTTTGCAATTCCACAAACTTTTCTCAAATATGCAAACTTTTTACAAATTCAAATTTTTTTGTGTTCGTTAACTTTTTGAGTTCACAATTGTTTTTGGAATAACATTTTTTACAAACTCATGAACCAAAAAAACATGCTGGCTTCTCTTGTACTAAAAACCGAGGAATGAAAAAAACTAGCTTGATGCCAGTTTCTTTTAAAAAAAAAGTTGAGCCGACCAAGGGTTCAAGCGAACCTGCGAAAAGATGATCCAACAAACAGTGAACTAGCCTAACGAGCGCGAGCGAAATCTATTTTGGGGCCTCGACCCATTTAAGCACAAAGGCAGCACTACCATGCTAACCGACGCCGATTAGGAGGTCTCCATGTGCAGGAGTATGCATATCGCTAAAAAAAATGCATGCTGCATTTACAATTACGACATTTTTTCTGAACACGGTACAAACGCAGACACTCATATATACGCACACACGCTCATTTCTATGAACGCACACACACACTGTATCGTTATAAGCATCTCTGAGAGACTGAGCCGGCACATCATTTTCAGATTGACGAAGTTGCCACGGACGCCTTCGTACTCGACGAGAACGTCTCCACCCACTGAATGCACATCGCCGGAAGGTCTGAAATAAATCTAGGAAAATGCGAGCATCAATGTCAAGTCTGAGACTTGCACTCTGATGGGCATGGGATACCATTGTCCTTCTAACCATCTAACCACCGGTTGATTCATCACAATTATAATATTTTACTATTAGAATGTCTGTGCGTTGCTACGGGTCCTTTTTTATTGCATATATATATACTTAAAACATCCTTTTCAACGACACTACCTTCAGACCCTTGTTGATGGATTTTTTTTAACGTCGATATAATCCCCTTAGTTAAACTTCTTCCATTTTATTGTGCTACGTACATTGACTCATGGTGACTTGCGTTGTACAGATTAACTACAACACATGGATAAATATTATACCAAACATATACTAATTATCAAAGATTTCAATAATCAACATGGGTGGATGTCATACACGAGTCAGCGCCTTGCGGTGCTGATTTGGCACTTAAACAAGACATTTTTTTTCTCGAAAACACTTAAACAAGACATAGTGTTACTACTTTTTAGTTCTTTAGACATTTCGTCGAAGGACAGCTCCATCCTCCATCATCATGTAATTCTATAATCTCAACCAAAATATTAGAAATTAGAAACTAATCAATTTTTGTGAGACAACAGTGTATGGTATGCGCAAGATTCCATGTATGCTAATGGTATTACCACATGGATTAAAAATCAAGTAAAGTTGTATATCAAAACTGTATCTCCCCCAAATGTTTCATCTCAAGCTTACTATAACATAAAGGAATCAATAATTAAAGATTCATAATCATAACTAAATAGTGGGAATTCAAGAACGCTCATTATTCTATAGGGGTTCTCGAATGGCCACGATGCAAAACCAAAAGGACAAGCAAACCGTAGTAGTTTGTATGAAAATGATTACCGTCAGGAAAGAACAATTTTTTTTGAAAATTTTCCCTTTGGAAGTACTGACATGCACTTTACTTATTAATCTGAAAAACATGCACTTTACTGAGATATGAAAATTTGTGATACTGCAATAAAACTCTACGATTGAGTAGAAAATGACCAAAAAGGAGCATTCCATGTGCCTACATGACCTTACTTTTTAGAAATGTCACAAGCTGCTTTATAAAATGTCAAAAACAACTTACCTGCTAAGAGTACAAAATATCATCTACTATCTTATGAGTGTTTGGATTACAGAGCTCACCAGCATATGCATTCGACTCTACAGGTGTAGAGAATGAACTATATAAACTGAAGATTCATTACACATGAACCAGAAGTAGAACTAGTACAACCGGTCCTTCTATCTGTATGTAATGCATGGTTACGTCATTAAGCTCAATATACCTCATTTTTCACCGAAGTCAAGATCTATTGTGGATCAATGCAAGCAACTTCACTTTCGAACCTTAGATATAGAATGCAGTCCCTTGTCTACATAATTGCACAGTCAAAGTTGATTGCAATATTGATGCGTATCCCAAGAGCAGCAAAATCATAAGCTTTTGGGATTTGGCACTTGCCCAACTGATATAGTTCAAGCAAGAAAAACATATTCAGTAAACTAAAATGGAAACTTTTTAGAAAGTAGAGGGCTCGATGTTAAGCAATGGTTTCAGTTAACTATCAGGTTCGATCAGTATTATGCTACCTTCTAATAACCATGGAAGATGAGTCAGGTCTCGATGAGATCATTCTTTACTATTATGGGCTTTTAGTATTGTTAGCAACATATAGAGAGGGAAACAAATAGATTGGTCAATTTTTTAATGTACCCATGTCTTGCCACGGACCAACAAGCATAGTATTTATGCATAGATTATTCTACGCTATTAAATGCATCGAGTGCAACATATATCTGGATTTTCACCACATAGCTATAAACACGAATGTATTTCTTTTGCTCCCACCTCCTCAACCAACATGTCCATCCGTTCCTCTTCGCTACCCCTATCCTTCCAAAATGTCACATGTGCTCATTGAGCAATGTTTATAATAATGGCACAGCAAATGGACAATCATATTAATCACCCCTAGTCAAGAAACGAGAAATCCTAAATCTATGCTTATTTCAAAGAAGATGGCCCTATCTTCTAATTTCATATACGTAAACATGACGTGTATTAATATAATCAAATTCACACATGATTTACTTAAAGGATTGCATTGAAGGAAACAAATGTTTGCATATTAATTACTTGTGAGGTCAAATGGAGTTTGACTCATTTTGTAGGTTGCATCTTCACCTCTTCATTGAAAGGTAAAATAATTTTTTGCAATGACTCGGATGCTCCTAATGCTATTGAGTTCACACAATTTCAAGAAATGTCAACAACTATTTTATGTTAGTTGATCTCTAACTTGTCAACAAGACTATGCATACCAAATTACTGAATAATTCTAGTGAACAGTTTGATTATGTGAACAAATTAGTGTCAATTGCTGCTACTTTGAGTAAATATGACATTTTGTGAGTTAGCCGACATAACAATCTGCTATCAAATTTCTCAGCAGATTACAACAAAATCTGGAGCACTCATGCTGACACTTCATCAAGGTTTGAGGTGGAAAAAATAATGAGATAGCCACACCATGACACTAAGTAGTGCATCCATCCCTGTAGCAGGACATAAGTGCGCCCTCTCACAGTCTTGGCATGTGTACTTCTTCGTACATTGAATAGACCGGATGCATACTGTGGCGGGGAGGAGGTTGTACCATGTAGGATTTGGAAGAGGCTGCAGCTGGGGACATGCTTGTAGATGACCAAATTCTCCTCCTTGGAGTGGCAGCACGGCTTCGAGCCCCGCCATGTTTCTGTGCCGGAGCTTGTGCGGGAGGAGGACAAAAAAACCAGCCGGAGGTGGGAGGTGGGATGAAAAAACCCATGGAACGGAGACTACCAAATGCTCCATTTGGAGTAGAGATAAGGAATTTTCTCATTGTGATACGAGATCAGTTAGGGCGTGGCTTCGACGGTTGTGGTTTTTTCCTAGTGGAGCTAAGTATGGAAGGGGATCGATGGGAGAAATAAATTGGAGAGGGAGGTGATCTGTTTGGAAGGTGATCTCATGTTTATGGTATTATTTCTGAATTCTTAATTACCAAATATTTAAATGATTGACTTGAATCGACACCTGACAAAGCAAACATATACACAAATTGTTCAGGGGCTTAAAAAAGACAATTTCAAAAACAATTTGTGAAATTTGAAAAAAAATTCAAAATTATCAAATTACAAAAATGTTCAGCAATAAAAAAAATCTTCACGGATTCAAACAATGTTTGTGGATTCCAAAAAACATATTCTTCCAATTTCAAAAAATATTCGTCAATTGAAAAATATATATGATTTCTACAAATGTTCATGAATTTCTAAAAAAATTATTTGCGAATTTGAAAAATGTTCATCTTTTAGAATAAATCGTGTGTTAACTAAACATTCAGGAAATCAAAAAGTATTCACCAATTTGAAAGATGTCCACGAAATGTGAAGAAGAAAATAAAAGAGAAAAGAACATAAAAAGAGAAAACGAAAACGAAAGTAAAATTTTAAAAAGCAAAAGCAAAAAAAGAAAAGAAACAGAAAAAATAAAAATAAAAATATAAGAGAAGTTAAAAAACAGAAAATTGCTCTTTTTGCAAAAATGTTCTCCACGTAGCTTCCCTTTCAATATTATTCCCCATTTCAATAAATGTTCACCGACTCAAAAAGTGTTTGCGAGTTTGTACAAAAATGTTTCCAATTAAAAAATGTTCGTCAATTGGAAAAATGTTCATGATTTCAAAAAATATTCGTGAATTTGTGAAAAACTATTTGCAAATTGAAAACCTTTCCTATTTCAGAAGATGTTCGTGTATTTGAAAAATGTTCATGAATTCAGAAAATGCTCATAAATTTTAAAGATATTCACTAAATAGAAAAAGGAAAAACAGAAATGAAAATGAAAATGAAAATAAATAACATGAAAAAAAATTAAAAAACGAGGCTGAAAATAAAATTAAAAAGAAAATAAGAAGGAAAAAAAGAAAATAATAAAACCAAAAAGAAAAAATATGGCGACCTATGCGCTAAATATTGTTTCTGAGGAAAATCATGGTCTCTTTGTTGCATGATAATATATGGTACAATTGTAGTTTTATTCGGCTGCAACAATTAGATATATCGACCATGAGCTAACAATAAAACACTTTTTAGAAAATTGTGAGCCTTCATATTGGACATCCTGCCTTCATGAATAATCAGGACCTCTTCAAAGTCCCGACGACAGATGTTAATCTCATGTACAATTTGGCTATAGATACCTTTACTTCCTCCATTAATCTGTTTAACTACCGCTTCTGCGTCACATGCAATAATAAGCCTCCGAAGGTTCAGATTGACTGAGAGGGAAAGAGCCTCGAAACATGCGTTCCGGGGTCAACACAGCTGTCAATGATGCGTGCGGACGAGCCAAGGTAAACTCCTTGGGCGTCTCGGCACACGGCCGCCGCCGCACCCTTGCAACTGTTCTTGCCTATTCCTACATTTACATTAATTTTGAGCATACCTTTCATTGGAGGGATCCACTTTGGCACCTGCACTGACCGTGGACCTATGCGCCAAATAGGAATTGCCTTTATGCATTCACATGAATATGTCACAGATTTTATTTTTTGAGGCAAATATGTCCCAGATAGTATTCACCCATGGCCATGGCCTAAGTGCACAGAGTAGCACTGTTAAAGCTTTCACTAAATCTTTTGGCCCAAAAGCCAATGTGGCAACGGAGGCCCAGGATAACCCAAGGTATATATATGTGCAACCGAAGTCCCACCCGAAAATGCTGGACACGGATCGGTTTGAGCGATTCACAATGGAGACGGCAGCCGCCGCCGCCCCTGCAGGCGGCGACCGGCTGAGCAATCTCCCAGACTGCCTCCTCCACAGCGTGCTGTCGTGCCTCCGCTCACGGCAGGCGGTGCACACGAGCCTGCTGTCGCGCCGGTGGAGGCACCTGTGGCGCGCCGTGCCGTGCGTCGACGTCGACCATCGCGACTTCTTCTTTGACGAGCCGCAACCTGTGGCCCCGGGCCATGGCGCTTCCGACGCGGCCATGGGCGCCTTCAGAGAAGCGCAGAGCAAGAGGGCCGCCAGGGAGAAGAAGCAGCGGCGCGTCTTGGAGGACTTCGCGGACGCCGTGCTGCCCCTCAACGGCGCCTGGCCCCTCGACGCTTATCGGCTGCACATACGCGACGACCTGCATCTCCGCAAGGCCATGGACCGGTGGATCCGCCGCGGCCTCGCGCGCGGCCCCGCCGAGCTCTGCGTCGCCTTCGACTACGACCACCATGGCGCCGGCTACAACAGCTGCTGGAAGGATCCTCTGGCGTTTGGCTTCAGCATCTTCGACGGCGCCGTCACCGGCCGCCTAAGGAGGCTGTCCCTCTCTGGACTGGTCCTGCTGCAGGGATTCCCGGACGAGCTGAGGTCCGAGTGCCCTCTCCTGGAAGACCTGCAGCTCGTCAACTGCCAGTGCATTACGCAGTTCCTCCCGGGCAACAGGCGCAACATCATCCGGATCGGCTCCCGCTCCCTCAAGAGGTTGGTTATCGAGGGCGTGTCCAGCCTGCACCACCGCCTGTGCCTCACCGCTCCCACCCTTGTTTCCTTGAACGTAGACACGCCGGTCGCCGTGGAGGATGAGATTTGGTCCCTCGCCGTGGCGTCCATCTCATGCCATGCCGGCGCACTCATTCTCCTGAAATCGCTCCGCAGCGCCACAGCTTTGGAACTGCGGAGATTCACCACATGGGTATGTGCCCTGCCTACATGCATGCGTCATATCCTTTGTTATTCATACATACGGCTTTTATAAAATGTTTACCTATGACTACTGTAGCAATCCGAACACCGTTAGCAAAAAAAACGTGAAGGTTGTTGTTGTTGTGAGCAAAATGAAGGTTCTGTTCCTGTAGAAACTTGCGCCTACAGGAATAGGATTTCCGTTCAAGTTTCACAAACTTTGATTCAGTTTTTTGAGAAAAATATTTTTATCAAATATATACCATATGAAAATATATTACATAACCAATCTAATGGTATTGACAAGTAATATGGATTGGAGGGAGTATAAAAATTGCGCAAGGTTTAGAAGTGCTTTAAAGAAGTCTATAATCATCAAGCCCCAACTGCTAGTTCCCTCAGCATCTGTGCATCTTTGTGCATCTACTCTTTATGTCTTTGTGCATCAACTGATCTGTATATGTTGTATTATGGTTTAAATCCAGGCATTGGTCGAGGAGGAACCGGAACTATTCCACGAGTACCATAACCTGAGGACATTGGTCCTGACTGAATGTGAGATTGGGGATGCATGGATGCCAGGTTGTGGCGCACGTGCTAAAGAGCATCCCGAATCTGGAGAGACTCGTGCTGCAAGATTGCATGGTGCTGTATCTTTCTTTTCCCAAGTGTCAAACTAATGTATAGAGATCTCAGGGAGTTGCATGATGGCCAGCCGCCGAGGCGCAGCACTCCGCGGGTGCTGCGAGAACCTCAAATCCATACGAGTCAAGTATGAAGGGCACGATGTCGCTCATGTGCCGGTTGCCGCGTTGAGGGGAAATCAAAGGATGCAGTCAAGCTACACCGCGGGGAAAGACCAACCAGTTCCGTTGAGTGGCGCCACTGGCTGAAGCGTATCGCCTTGTGCAGCAGCCACGCAATTCACCTCAGCCAGGTCATGACCTTTCACAGTTCAGTAGATCCTATGCGTTTTGTATTCCAACTCCAACCTCCATCATATATATGTACTGTGGCATATATTGATTCCTCCCCTTGGCCGCACCCCCCTAGGAGATTGGATCTCCTAGGGCCGGCGCCCCCCCCCCCCCCCCCCCCCCCTTGGCCCTCCTATATATAGTGGGGAGATGGAGGACTTCTCACCTTTTGCCTTTGATGCCTCCCTCTTCCTCTCCAACACATTCTCCTCACTATATATGTACTGTGGCATATATTGATTCTCCACTGGCTCTGCAGCGATATGTAGCTTCCATCACCACTGCGCCTGAGTCCGATGAGGAGCACGAGTCCACTGCATGGAAGCACCGTGCCGGCAAGAAGCATGCCAGGGACAGCGCCATCAAGGCACGCCGAAGGGGGCGCCTAGACCGGTTCTGAAAATTGATCGACCCACAAGGTGGACAACCTAATAAGCAGTGCACTGCAGACTGAACCCGGCCTTCAGGCCTTTTGGGATCTCACCGGTCTCTAGGTCGGTTTGTTGGCGAACATTAATTCGCCTGCTAGTGACATTTCTTCATGTGTGTGCCATGAAATAAGTTTTTCTTCGTGTCCTATTGGAAGCATTTTATTCATTCCATGGAAGCATTTTTTTTTCATGTTGTGGGTCCACTACCCATTGTCCATCGTGTGCTCCGTGTGACACGGTCACACGATAGGCTTGTAGGTTCCATGCAACGCATGGCCTTAGTCCAGACCACTCCGGTGGCAACCTGCTCAGCATCCTAGATAAAATTGAGCATGTGTGTTAAGTAAGACAAAGTGGATCTTTGACAAAGGAACAAATGCTTGCTTGCAGTCACAACAAGATACAGACTTATAGAAACTACCATTTCTCTCATTTCGATATCTGGGTGTTTCTTTCCTCCATCTAAAAGCAGCTGGTAAAACATATCACAGTGTATATTGAAGAGTGCGGCAATGGATACCATAAGTGAAACCTTGGTGGCTTTACCGGAAAACTGCGCAATATAAGTGGATTTTGCAGTTTCGCGCGGAGAAGCTTGCAAGGCCTGCATATTGAAGCAACCTGACCTGATGTGCTCGTTTCTGTGTAGAAATTTTCGCTTCTTCTTTTGAGGACGAGGTCCCCGTGAACGCCCACATCACACGGATGAAGAGGACGAGGAGTGGATGAGGTCCCGGCGAACGACCACATGGCGAACGTCCAAGGTGGCGAAGAGAACCACGTCGGCGAAGAGAACCCGAAGGGGCTCCCGAACAGCTATGCCCACACCTACTTCCCAGAACCGGACGACCTGTATTTTGAGAGCGACCAAGAAGATGGCGATGATTTGTTTAATGTAAGTGATTACTAGCAAACATGCCCATGCGTTGCAACGGGAGAAAAAATATCATAAATTGTAGTCCTTTGATATTATAGCGGCTCAACGACGTGTCTAGTATATCAGTATTGAAACATCTAACTTTTGGTTTTACTATTAGATAGGTTAGAATAACAAACATGTCTATGCGTTGCAATGTGTGAAAAGAAATACTACATGTCCTTAGCCTAGTAAACCCCCTCCTCGAACATGTTCATCTCCTCTATTTCAACACAACACCCCATCCAGATTGTCGTTTATCCTCTATATACATGTGTTATTTTTTTTACTGTAATCGATCATGTATTAATGCATGGTTTTAATTAATAATATGATTGCCAAAAATTTATATACGTGCTTTGAAAGGTAGCATGCAATTTCATCTCATAAATAATTGTAATTGAAATATATATATATATAGTAAAATGAAGCAGTTACATTGGCGTTTGGGCACATGCAAGCTTAGTATGAATAAATCAGCTGGTACTATCTCGACAATCTTGATGTCAACGTGACAACTGCAAATTTCCAATAGAAAGTAAGACTAAAACCAAAGGATAGGTTGCCAGACACAAATATAGATAACTTTCATGATGATCAGCTTAGCATAGAAAATATGTAATGCTAATTAATATCATAATGTAGGAAACAATAGGTTTCTAAGTACGATCTTGTACTCAGTTATAGGAGAGTCAAATTAGGTGCACTAACCAACCATACAACTCAATACTAAAGATCTGTTCCACCTTGCATAGCAAATTAGTAGCAAGCTTTTGGTTCATCCACACATTCATTCAAACAGGTGACATGCAACGTCATTCATCGAGGAGAATTTGAGGACGCACACGCTGGCATATTTAATGCTCAGATATCACATCACAGCCACGAGGGAGTTTGGGATTTGGTCCATTGGGGACGGCCTCACACTTGCGCTTTGCAGGAGACTGGCGGAGTGGGGCTCAGAGAGGCACAGAGCCGCGAGGCCTCGAAGAAGAGCAGGGCTATGACCGCACCAGCATGGATGCACTTCGGGAAAATCATGCCGCCCTCATGAGGCTCTACCAGATAGTGCCCACCATATGTGACCACATCACCACACCCGGTGCCAAACCTGTGAGGGGATCGTTCGCCGTTGCTCGTCGGCCAGTGCATGTTTCCTACATATCAACCTCGGTGCTAAATGCTATTCGCCGGCAGGTCTCCCACAAACTTGCCGAGATGCAGCACCTGCTCCTCCTCTTCCCCCACGAGGCTGCAGATCGAGTCCTCCCGGGCTCTCACTCATCGACCACCAGCCGGTTCGACGACTTGTTCCGCTGGAGAGTCACAAAAAATCGAGGGGGATATTTTTTATTTATAGCGCCTCGTCCTCCTCTGAAAGAATTCTTTCCAAGTTGTATAGAAATACAATTGTCGTTTGCTCGTGTGCGTGGAAAGAGAATTTTTAGTTTTGCTTTGAGGTTTCCTAGCATACGATGTAACGGGACGCGATGTACGATCATACCGTTTTTCCCAAGGAAGCATAGCATACGATGGATGTTGTGTTTGTTTAGGACTAAGAATCGAGTTGTAAAATACATTAAAATCGGGAGGCATCTAAAGAACACATTAGCTTGGTTAGGTGAGGTGGTTAGTGCCTGCGGGCATATTCTGGTTGGGCAGGTTTCGAGTCCTAGATGGCATAAAAAATTTTGGGGCCTAAAACAACGGAAGGACGGAAAAAAAACAATCCCCCTTTAATATTAGGTAGAGAAAAGATGACAAAAAATTGTGGAGAAACAATCCCCCTTTAATATTAGGTAGAGAAAAGATAGAGATAAAGTCGGCGAGGAAGACAGTGCAAGAGGAGATGAGCCGGACGGAGTTGGCGGGATTTAGCATAGAAGAAAACTCTCAAATTCGTGGTTTTGGTCCGCTTTTTGTGTCAAACACTGAAACAAGTACACTAGCAGGAAGTAGGGGGGGGGGCATTTGACCCCTACTCCTTGTCCTTTTTACTCTGTATATATTATTTGTGTGAAATCAAACTTTGTAAAATTTGAAAATATTTATATGAAAAAAAACTGTGCCTGAATGTCCAAATCGGCCACGGCGGCGGCGAAGAGGAAGAAGAGGACGACGGTGGCCAAGAGGTCCCGCTCCTGAACGGCTACGCCCACAAATTCTACCTAGACCCGAACAAGGTGGAGTTCGAGAGCGACAAGGAAGACGCGGACGATTTCTTCAACATGAGCGATCATGAAGGGGACGAAGAGGAGGGCGCCGGAGGAGACGATGAGGAGGGCGCCGGATGGGACGATGAGGTGGACGACGACGTCTATGACTCGACGGGGAGTAAGTCATTGGAGAGCTACGTGGACTACTTCACCGCAGAAGAGTGATTGAAAGGCGCGGTTCTATCTCCGGCGAGCGTCTCAGCGGTGGTGGAACTTGGAGGTGGTCGATTTTTCCAGGCTGTGTCATGCAGGATAGCCGCATTGTTATATGTGTGTTTCCGTGCAAGGTTTCCTGTAATCTCGCTTTGGAATGCATGGTAGGAGTAGTACTCAGGTTGTACAAAGTCTATTTTGAACCCTGAGGTTGTAGAGCATGTCGTGAATGGACCCTGACGTCCAAATCCTTGAAATTGATACCCTGATCACTAGTGTAGAAACGGGCTATAGTCCCGGTTCTGGAATCGGCACTAAAGGGTGGGGACTAAAGGTCCCCCTCCCCCCTTTCGTCCCGGTTCAACATGAACCGGGACCAAAGGCCTACCACGTGGCACGAGCCTGTGACGGGGGCTGGGACCAACCGGGACTAAAAGGTTTAGGGTTTATGGTTTTATGATTTATTTTTCCTTTTAATTTTTTGTTTTCCATTTATTATTATTTTTATTTGAAACATATTTTACGCTACTACATATTGTACATGTTATGCATATATAAAAATAGAATTTCTCGTAGAACCAATCATATATATATCATCGAATTTCTTGCACACGACCATTTACGCATACATATATATATATACAATTTGGTATATATAATTTCTCCTACAATTTACACATCATTACATGAAGGCATTACCGCGGCAGCAGGTAATGAAATTCTCTTTTAGGATCTATTCCACAAGTACCATAACCTGAGGACATTGGTCCTGACCCAATGTGAGATGGACGCGACTAGGGAGCACACGTGTGCTCCTTAGCGTTCCCGAGCACACACCCAAAAAAGATAAATTTTGTTCTAATGCTATGATGCAAAATTCACTCCAAAATAGGAAAGATCTTGTCCCATGTGTAATTATTACGTGTGTTTAAAATTTTCAAAAAGTCATAACTTTTGAACGAAGCATCAAAATTAAGATTCGTTTTCATCGCTAGATTCTTGGCGACGAGCTCTTCAAAACTAGATCCCATATTGATATGTTTCGACAAACTTTTATTCCTCGGGCAATTTTGGTGCCACGAAGAGGCAACTTTTGTACTACAACAAGCAACTTTTGGTTTGGTTGTTTATCAGATCATTTTGATGTTCTTTTGAGTTGGCTATACGATGACTACCAAATTGCCTATCATCATCTGTAAGTTGCCTACCACAACTATCTATCAACTTTGGTGTTATATGAAGCACCTTGTTGGCCGGTTGCCTGTCATGACTACCTATCCACTCAATGCTCTTATAAAGTTGGCTATCATGACCGTCAAGTTGCCTAGTGTCACCTAGGGAGTTGCTTTTGACGAACTTTTTTTTCTCAAGCAACTTTGCTGCCACAAAGAGGCAATTTTTGATCTACAGTAGGCAACTTTCGGTTAGGCTGTGTATCATGATCACCAATCATCCTAATGTTTTTTTGAGTTGTCTACGATGACTATTAAATTGCCTAACATCACCTATAAGTTGCCTAGCATCAACTATGAAGTTGCTTTCGGCAAACTTTTTTTCTGAAGCAACTTTGGTGCCGCGGATAAGGCAACTTTCGTACTACAGTAGGCAATTTTCTGTTAGGTTGTGTATTATGGTTATCTATCATCCCAATATTCTTTTGAAGTTTGCTATGACGACTACCAAATTGCCTAGCATCACCTATAAGTTGCCTAGCGTCAACTATGAATTTGTTTTCGATGAACTTTTTCTCTCAAGAAACTTTGGTGCCAGAGAGAGACAACTTTTATACTACAGTAGGCAACTTTCGGTTAGGTTGTATATCATGGTCATCTATCATCCTAATGTTCTTTTAAGTTGCCTACAATAACTACCAAATTGCCTAGCATCACTTGAAAGTTGCCTACCTGTGACTACCTATCAACTTTGGTACTACATACATGATGCACCTTGTTGCCAGGTTGCCTATCATGACTACCTATCAACTCAATGCTCTTATAAAGTTGGTTATCATCTCATTACCGTCAATTTACTTAGCATCACCTATGAAATTGCCTTTGATGAAAAAAAATCTCAAGCAACTTTCGTGCCATGGAGGCAACTTTTGTATCAGTAAGCAACTTTCGATTAGGTCGTCTATCATGGTGACCTATCATCCCAATGTTTTTTTGAGTTGACTATGATGACTATCAAGTTACCTACCATCACCTATAAGTTGCCTACCAAGCTTCATACCATCACTTTTGACGAATTAACTAGTACACATTATACAATGAAGTTGCTTTTGTGTGCCACTAAAGTTATCTTTCCATAAACAGAAAAGTTGCTTTGAAAGTGGTGCAAAATTTACCACCCCACATAATTTGGCTTCTTTCCCTGGACAGTAAAAGTGGTGTGAAGTTGTCAACCACCCAAGCAACTTACGACTTGTCCATGTCTCTGGCAAGTGGCCCTTGACCATATTTTCATTTTTTTTGTGCTTCTCTCGTGCGTGCCCCTGCCCCCGACTTCACCACTATCCCCAACCACGAAATCCCATCGTCATCGAAATCATCGATTCGCCTCCTCCAATCCATAGACAACTCGACATGACCCCCCCCCCACTCTTGTTCGGTCTCGGGAGTGGATTTCTAGGGAACTTGCACAAGCATCTCTAGCAAGTACCTAACATGTGTTGCGCTAGTTTTTGTGCGAAAAAACACAACTCTCTCAGGGATGGATCTCTGGGGAACTTGCGCCAGCATCTCTAGCAACTACTTATCATACGTTGGGCAAGTTTTTGGTGAAACCACGTAACTCATGGGAGCGGATCTCTAGGCAAGTCATGTCACTATCTCCCGCAACTAACTATCGCGTGTTGGACATGTTTTGGGCACTTCCCTCCACAGACTCCTATTTAACCTCCCTATGGAACCTCATTGTGGAACGGAGGAAGTACATCGGATGCTATTAGATTTTATACTGCCCAATCAATTAAAGTGTTGTGCTCATCCTGTGGATAGGTAGATGGGTGCATAAGTACGAACCAGATTCACACAAGTGATCTCTCCCTTCCCGCGTCCAGTTACAAAATAGACAAGGGACCGAGCTACGTCCATGAATTACCCCCTGATGTTCAACAATGACTCTAGAGATCCCCCTTTTTTATAGGAAACTTTTACTGAGTGATTTAGGCAAGTATTATTTATATTGAGGCAACTTACTCCATTGGCAATTGCAACTTGTGTGCAAATCACAACAATTTGCTGCTTAAATAATGCTACTGATATAAAGTGTACAAATTTATTTACAGATTGCCTAACTTCACTGCACAGGTAAAGAATTCATAATTCAATGGGCCATCACGTAGATTTTCGGGCAACTACAGTTTACCTAGTAAATGATGGGCAAGTTTTGGTCAATAATAACACAGTATGCAACAAATGATATCCTGGTATCCTTGAGTCATCACTTGTTCCTTGCGAGTTGACCTATCGGAGGAAACAACACGTATGAGTATGGATTATATTTCACATAAGTTGAGAGGCCTTACAGAAGTAGCTTCGAGCACAACCGTATTGTCTTAACCTCAAAGTTTTACAGCAAAAGACTATCTATTTCTGAACCGATTGAGAAACTGTTGATTCCAAGTCAACAATCTTGAAGAAATTGTTAAAATTTCTTGGAACTAAGAAAATAAAAAATCTGTTTGGATAAGATAAATTTCGTATGCAACACATACAGTGAAGATACTACATCAGAAGCTACATGTTGAACCATGATGCTACTGATTAACTAGGATCTTGTTGCATAATTAATCACATAGCTATTAAGCAGTTAAAACACACCTGAAAGGGAAAATTTGGTGTTCCAAAAGCAGAACGCAGCTCCGCCAGTGGTGAGCACCTTGTGGACTTCGAGCTATGGAGAATTGCACATTCATGCAAAGGATTGAGTCAGAAGCAGTAGTAATGGGCGAAATCCAAAATGGCACGTACATGATCTAGCTTACCTGAGAAAACGACTTTGCGCAGTGTTGGCTTTCAAAATAAATAACATGAAGAGTAAATGTTGTGTTGTTATGAATGCATCTTCCCTCCATGCATATTAGATTGCATTTGTCTAGAACAAAAAATATAGGCAAGTGACATTTGTGTGTTTTGGGGCAAATTAAGTGTAATCATCAGGCAAAAAGTTTGTGTTTTTTCGCAGGCTACTTTGATTTGTAATAAAAAAACACAACAAGTTGTTGGTGCCATTTTTTTGGGGCAAATTCAGTGCAATCAGCAAGAAAGCAAAAAAAATCTCCTGCTTTTTGGGACAAGAACTGTTAAGCAAAGTTTAGCAAGTCTTTAGGCAAATTGTTTTTGTGATGTAGGCAAACCACATAAAGCTTTTTGCAGGCACCAGGCTAATCCCTGGGTGATCACAATGAAGTTTTTTTTTCGTCCGAATTGTACCTGAGAAGTAAGTGATAAAGCTTTTTTGCCTGGGCATGATTTTGTTTTCTCAGTGTGTAGATTGCATGAAGTCCTGGTTGGGGGAAATAGGAAAAAAATTCAGAAGTAAGTCCTGTTGCGTGTTGTAGGCAAAATACATACTACTTCCAGGCAAGTTTGTAGATTACCTGGGAACACATGATGAATCCTATCCCAGTAGTTAGCTATGATTGAGTATGTTGAGAAATGAGAAATTTCAGCGCTCCCTTGTAACTGCAACCCAACGGCCCCTGCAATGAAATTGTCCGGTGAATTGCGATGTGCAAAGGATGTAAACTATCTGAACATTGATTAAAGGATGTAGAGGTTGATCTATCGTTCGGTGCTTCTGAAAAAGATGTCAAAGGAGTGCAAATGATGCGAAGACTGTAGAATGTGGACGCATGTGCACCTGTTCTTAAAAGCTGTGTTGTTGCTCTCGTGTACTTGCTTTGAAGTTTGGTGTGCACCGTGTTTCAGTTTCAGTGTCAGCAAAAACACAAGAACAGCAAAGCACACATCAACCTACGCCCAGCTCACAAATCAAGTTGGTGCGAGCCGTCGAGCGAGCGAGGAACACAGCCCATGATGCGGCACTCGGGTAAGCCGTCGCAGGCGCAGCTGATTGACGCGGTCTGCGCGAACGACCCGAACCAGTCCAGCTTCCCGCACGGGTCCTTCAGGGTTACCTTCGCGCCATACCCGAACCCGAGACCACCGCTTCAGGGCGGCCGTTGCAAGAGGAGGCGACGGATCGGCCCTTGGTGCCGGCGGACAACACGGACGAGCCGCTGCGGGCTGACCTGAGCACCAGATCGCCCTCCAGCGTGGGCTCCGTGGCGGCCGTCCCCAATGGAGCCGCGACGGTTAGCTGACCCAAACTCCAGATCCTGGAAAGAGGGGGAGGAGACGGCGGTGCGGCTGCTCTGTATCCCCCGCCGACCGGCTTGCCGGACTCCTCTTCTCTGCCATCTCCCCCTCGACCTCCCGGGCGTCGTCGCCGGCGCTCCTCTGCTCGACGGGGAAAAGGGGATTGGGCTAGTGTGTTTTTTTCTGAGAGATAGCGAAGCAGTTTCGCTGTGTGCCCAAGCGGTTTAATTAACTCGGACGATTCGCTCCGACCGTGGCACACCTGGCGATCGTGATTGCGGATCCCACGGCGCGCAGGCCTGTGTGCTCGGGAGAACTAATCAGCACAGCTGCACTTTTTAGAATTTAGGATGTGAGATTGGGGATGGATGCCATGTTGTGGCGCACGTGCTAAAGAGTGTCCCGAATATGGAGACACTCGTGCTGGAAGATTGCATGGTGATGTATCTATTTTCAAATAATTAGTGTAGTATATATCTTACTGCAATTAATCGAGGGCTTTGGTTTAATTCACTACTACCTCTCACTACATCCATGCATATGCATGATTACAGATCCCTGGGAGTTGCATGATGGCCAGCCGCCGAGGCGCGGCACTTCGCGGGTGCTGCGAGAACCTCAAATCGATACGAGACAAGTATGAAGGGCATGATGTCGCTCATGTGCCGGTTGCCGCGTTGAGGGGGAAATCAAAGGATGCGGTCAAGCTACACCACGGCGAAAGACCAACCAGCGTCGCGGTCTACCACCTCGATCTCGAGTCCATGAGGTGGAGCAGGATGGACAGCATCGGTGGTGACCGCGCCTTCCTCATCTCCGGGCTCTACGGCGAGGCATGCGGTATGCACAGGGCATGGAGACGGGCCAGGGCTCTGGTGGTCATACATGTGGTGAGACAAGTGCAAATTTGACTCGGGATGACTACAAGCAATGGTGAAATTCCTTCAAGTTTCAGACAGGCGGTCAAGAAAGGAGCGGTGATGTTGAGTTTAGGTAACTCTTATGTGTGACACCCAATATGTGAGTTGTTCATTTTCACGCAGGTCAGTGATCAGTGTGTGATGATGTTGGACTGATACTCTGGAAGTTGGGAGCACAAACTAGAATAACAAGGAACTTAATTTTGCTCGAGTGTTGACCATGGTCAAGAAAAGAAGGGACTACAAGTTGCAGGTGGAGTCACATGGAGTCTTTGGAGTAGCAGCGGTTCTCATGGGATAAGCTCAAGTCCAATGTACATGGAAGTTTGACGCATGAACGAATTCAAGGTGGTGGAGAATATTCGCCAAGGTGGAGTTTGTTGGAGTTGTGTCGAATATAGTGTACAAGTTAGGTTACAGTTGGACTTGTAGTTGTATTGTGTTTAGATAGGATATGAAGTCGTGTCCTAGTAGGACACTTGTATCCTAGGCCTCTCATATATAGCGGGGGAAGCCGGCGGCATGTGCCGGTGTCCAGCAGTTCGGACTAGAGCCCAGTGCTTTGATGCAAGAGTGAAACTCATCATTGGTCGGTGATGATCGGTGGTACTCTGCAGTGGAGGTTGAGTGGTGTGGGTTCGTGACCCTTGAGACTCGACCAGGACAGCGGCGAGGCATGCGGTATGCACAGGGCATGGAGACGGGCCAGGGCTCTGGTGGTCATACATGTGGTGAGACAAGTACGACTTTGACTCGGGATGACTACAAGCAATGGTGAAATTCCTTCAAGTTTCAGACAGGCGGTCAAGAAAGGAGCGGCGATGTTGAGTTTAGGTAACTCTTATGTGTGACACCCAATATGTGAGTTATTCATTTTCACGCAGGTCAGTGATCAGTGTGTGATGATGTTGGACTGATACTGTGGAAGTTGGGGGCACAAACTAGAGTAACAAGGAACTTAATTTTGCTCGAGCGTTGACCATGGTCAAGAAAAGAAGGGACTACAAGTTGCAGTTGGAGTCACATGGAGTCTTTGGAGTAGCAGCGGTACTCATGGGATAAGCTCAAGTCCAATGTACATGGAAGTTTGACGCATGAACGAATTCAAGGTGGTGGAGAATATTCGCCAAGGTGGAGTTTGTTGGAGTTGTGCCGAATATAGTGTACAAGTTAGATTACAGTTGGACTTGTAGTTGTATTGTGTTTAGATAGGATATGAAGTCGTGTCCTAGTAGGACACTTGTATCCTAGGCCTCTCATATATAGCGGGGGAAGCCGGCGGCATGTGCCGGTGTCCAGCAGTTCGAACTAGAGCCCAGTGGTCTGATGCAAGAGTGAAACTCGTCATCGGTCGGTGATGATCGGTGGTACTCTGTAGTGGAGGTTGAGTGGTGTGGGTTTGCGACCCTTGAGACTCGACCAGGACAACGGCGAGGCATGCGGTATGCACAGGGCATGGAGACGGGCCAGGGCTCTGGTGGTCATACATGTGGTGAGACAAGTGCGAATTTGACTCGGGATGACTACAAGCAATGGTGAAATTCCTTCAAGTTTCAGACAGGCGGTCAAGAAAGGAGCGGTGATGTTGAGTTTAGGTAACTATTATGTGTGACACCCAATATGTGAGTTGTTCATTTTCACGCAGGTCAGTGATCAGTGTGTGATGACGTTGGACTGGTACTCTAGAAGTTGGGAGCACAAATTAGAATAACAAGGAACTTAATTTTGCTCAAGTGTTGACCATGGTCAAGAAAAGAAGGGACTACAAGTTGCAGGTGGAGTCACATGGAGTCTTTGGAGTAGCAACGGTTCTCATGGGATAAGCTCAAGTCCAATGTACATGGAAGTTTGACGCATGAACGAATTCAAGGTGGTGGAGAATATTCGCCAAGGTGGAGTTTGTTGGAGTTGTGTCGAATATAGTGTACAAGTTAGGTTACAGTTGGACTTGTAGTTGTATTGTGTTTAGATAGGATATGAAGTCGTGTCCTAGTAGGACACTTGTATCCTAGGCCTCTCATATATAGCGGGGGAAGCCGGCGGCATGTGCCGGTGTCCAGCAGTTCGGACTAAAGCCCAGTGGTCTGATGCAAGAGTGAAACTCATCATTGGTCGGTGATGATCGGTGGTACTCTGCAGTGGAGGTTGAGTGATGTGGGTTCGTGACCCTTGAGACTCGACCAGGACAGCGGCGAGGCATGCGGTATGCACAGGGCATGGAGACGGGCCAGGGCTCTGGTGGTCATACATGTGGTGAGACAAGTGCGACTTTGACTCGGGATGACTACAAGCAATGGTGAAATTCCTTCAAGTTTCAGACAGGCGGTCAAGAAAGGAGCGGCGATGTTGAGTTTAGGTAACTCTTATGTGTGACACCCAATATGTGAGTTGTTCATTTTCACGCAGGTCAGTGATCAGTGTGTGATGACGTTGGACTGATACTGTGGAAGTTGGGAGCACAAACTAGAGTAACAAGGAACTTAATTTTGCTCGAGCGTTGACCATGGTCAAGAAAAGAAGGGACTACAAGTTGCAGTTGGAGTCACATGGAGTCTTTGGAGTAGCAGCGGTACTCATGGGATAAGCTCAAGTCCAATGTACATGGAAGTTTGACGCATGAACAAATTCAAGGTGGTGGAGAATATTCGCCAAGGTGGAGTTTGTTGGAGTTGTGTCGAATATAGTGTACAAGTTAGGTTACAATTGGACTTGTAGTTGTATTGTGTTTAGATAGGATATGAAGTTGTGTCCTAGTAGGACACTTGTATCCTAGTCCTCTCATATATAGCGGGGGAAGCCGGCGGCATGTGCCGGTGTCTAGCAGTTCGGACTAGAGCCCAGTGGTCTGATGCAAGAGTGAAACTCGTCATCGGTCGGTGATGATCGGTGGTACTCTGCAGTGGAGGTTGAGTGGTGTGGGTTCGCGACCCTTGAGACTCGACCAGGACAACGGCGAGGCATGCGGTATGCACAGGGCATGGAGACGGGCTAGGGCTCTGGTGGTCATACATGTGGTGAGACAAGTGCGAATTTGACTCGGGATGACTACAAGCAATGGTGAAATTCCTTCAAGTTTCAGACAGGCGGTCAAGAAAGGAGCGGTGATGTTGAGTTTAGGTAACTCTTATGTGTGACACCCAATATGTGAGTTGTTCATTTTCACGCAGGTCAGTGATCAGTGTGTGATGACGTTGGACTGGTACTCTGGAAGTTGGGAGCACAAATTAGAATAACAAGGAACTTAATTTTGCTCAAGTGTTGACCATGGTCAAGAAAAGAAGGGACTACAAGTTGCAGGTGGAGTCACATGGAGTCTTTGGAGTAGCAACGGTTCTCATGGGATAAGCTCAAGTCCAATGTACATGGAAGTTTGACGCATGAACGAATTCAAGGTGGTGGAGAATATTCGCCAAGGTGGAGTTTGTTGGAGTTGTGTCGAATATAGTGTACAAGTTAGGTTACAGTTGGACTTGTAGTTGTATTGTGTTTAGATAGGATATGAAGTCGTGTCCTAGTAGGACACTTGTATCCTAGGCCTCTCATATATAGCGGGGGAAGCCGGCGGCATGTGCCGGTGTCCAGCAGTTCGGACTAGAGCCCAGTGGTCTGATGCAAGAGTGAAACTCATCATTGGTCGGTGATGATCGGTGGTACTCTGCAGTGGAGGTTGAGTGGTGTGGGTTCGTGACCCTTGAGACTCGACCAGGACAGCGGCGAGGCATGCGGTATGCACAGGGCATGGAGACGGGCCAGGGCTCTGGTGGTCATACATGTGGTGAGACAAGTGCGACTTTGACTCGGGATGACTACAAGCAATGGTGAAATTCCTTCAAGTTTCAGACAGGCGGTCAAGAAAGGAGCGGCGATGTTGAGTTTAGGTAACTCTTATGTGTGACACCCAATATGTGAGTTGTTTATTTTCACGCAGGTCAGTGATCAGTGTGTGATGACGTTGGACTGATACTGTGGAAGTTGGGAGCACAAACTAGAGTAACAAGGAACTTAATTTTGCTCGAGCGTTGACCATGGTCAAGAAAAGAAGGGACTACAAGTTGCAGTTGGAGTCACATGGAGTCTTTGGAGTAGCAGCGGTACTCATGGGATAAGCTCAAGTCCAATGTACATGGAAGTTTGACGCATGAACGAATTCAAGGTGGTGGAGAATATTCGCCAAGGTGGAGTTTGTTGGAGTTGTGTCGAATATAGTGTACAAGTTAGGTTACAATTGGACTTGTAGTTGTATTGTGTTTAGATAGGATATGAAGTCGTGTCCTAGTAGGACACTTGTATCCTAGGCCTCTCATATATAGCGGGGGAAGCCGGCGGCATGTGCCGGTGTCCAGCAGTTCGGACTAGAGCCCAGTGGTCTGATGCAAGAGTGAAACTCGTCATCGGTCGGTGATGATCGGTGGTACTCTGCAGTGGAGGTTGAGTAGTGTGGGTTCGCGGCCCTTGAGACTCGACCAGGACAACGGCGAGGCATGCGGTATGCACAGGGCATGGAGACGGGCCAGGGCTCTGGTGGTCATACATGTGGTGAGACAAGTGCGAATTTGACTCGGGATGACTACAAGCAATGGTGAAATTCCTTCAAGTTTCAGACAGGCGGTCAAGAAAGGAGCGGTAATGTTGAGTTTAGGTAACTCTTATGTGTGACACCCAATATGTGAGTTGTTTATTTTCACGCAGGTCAGTGATCAGTGTGTGATGACGTTGGACTGGTACTCTGGAAGTTGGGAGCACAAATTAGAATAATAAGGAAGAAGGGACTACAAGTTGCAGGTGGAGTCACATGGAGTCTTTGGAGTAGCAACGGTTCTCATGGGATAAGCTCAAGTCCAATGTACATGAAAGTTTGACGCATGAACGAATTCAAGGTGGTGGAGAATATTCGCCAAGGTGGAGTTTGTTGGAGTTGTGTCGAATATAGTGTACAAGTTAGGTTACAGTTGGACTTGTAGTTGTATTGTGTTTAGATAGGATATGAAGTCGTGTTCTAGTAGGACACATGATGTAACCTATGCCAACATAATAGCACCGGAACGCAGGGGAAGCCGGTGGCATGTGCCGGTGTCCAGGGCGACCGGGTGCGGTATTGTGACAGTGTCACGGGGAGGAGCGCCCGTAGTCAAGTCCCGGGGATGTAGCCATATCGGTGAACCTCGTTAACAAATCTCGGTGTCATGCCTCGTGTGATTGCTTGGTCCTCGGATGATCGACGGTATACCTCGGATTTATTCTAACAATCCTCGGCTACGTGTCCCGTTGCTTGAACAGGCACCGATGATGGCGCGCACCATGTAGTCCGTGACGTACGCCGGTGTGCGAGTCAGTCGGGTTTTCCGGCAAAGATGAGGCCGACGCCGCCGTGACGGACCGGAGGAGGCACCCGGGCTCCTCCTTGCGGGCGGGGCGAAAGGACTGGACGCGGCAGGGGCGGAGGACGATTTCGAGGGTGCATATGTTGTGAAGCTGCCACCATGCGTCGCGGTAGGACACGAAGACGAGGCCCTCTTCGTCGCCGTAGGTTCTCAAAGACTCAGAGCCCCTCACGCCATCTCTTGCATAAATGTAAGAGTCATGGACGCCAAGGACGCGTGAGGACGCGTCGTGAGTCTTGATGATCTTGCGTGCGCGCCTCGGATTGCGTCGGCATGAGGGGTTTTCTGTATTCAGTAGCAGCTACGGTGGCCGTGCGCCCGTGCCCACCCGGACGACTACGGAACCATGTATGTTCTCGCTGTCGTCGCCAACACATCTCTTTCAATCTCATCATTTATTTATATATTTTTTGTTTCGTTGTTCGAGTGGGAGTGGCGCCAGGCTGCCGTGGTGCATCTGTGGTGAAGGAGCGACAGACGTCGCGGAGTAACCGGCTGCGCCGTTCTCCCCGGCCTGAGCGAGCGCGGTGCAGGAAGGCGCTGACCAGGTGATGCAGGATTGCAGGTGGCCGGTGATCGGCAGCGCCCACGGGCTCCTGTGGCGTTGAACTCGCCGAGGCGGAGCCTCGTGAGCCAGACGTGGCGGCTGCGCGGTGCGGGGCAACGTAGGACCATGCGCCGGTGTCCTCAAGCCCGCCAATCCGCCGACTCTTTGAGCTTGGGCCCGCCCAGGCCACGACAGCCCTGCCATCCCGCTGGTCCGACCCGTACCCTCTGGCTGCCGGCACCGCCCATTCTTCGACCTCAGGCCAACTTCACCACACGACCCTAAATGGACGTTCGTTTTGTCCGGATTTTATCCGTTTGGAGTGACAATGGGTGGCAAAACGGACATGCATGTCTGGATAGAGTTGGAGGCGCCCAACGCGCACACCAACCCCAAAACGTCTGCCTCGGTCGCGTGCCTCACCCGCCCACGCCAAGCCCGCGCTCTCGCTCCGCCGGTGCCGCCACCGCTGCCGGGCTCGCCCGCGTCTGCCCGCCCTCGTGCCCGCTGCGCCCCGCCGCCCACCACCGCGCCCGCCAGGCGTCCTGCAGACCCCGCGCGAGCCCGCCCTAAACCCTAAACCCTAAACCCTAAACCCTAAACCCTAACCCCGCCGCGCCCAGCCCCGCGCGCCGCCCCGCCGCGTCCCGCTCCCCGAGCCGTCGCCGGCAGCTGCTGCGCCCGCGCCCGCGTGCGCCGCTGCTCGCCACCCTGCCGCAGCCCGCGTGCTCGCCGTCTGCCAGTCGCGGCTGCCGTGGTCAGGAGGCTGGCGCTGGTTGGCCCGCCGGCGGGGAGGCCGTGCCCATGCCCTGCTCCGGCGACCGTCGACGCGGTGTGCAATGAATAGTGGAAATAGAGGAGAGAGAAGGGATGGGTGGGTGGGTGGGTCCCTCAGATTTCAATGACAGGTGGGCCAGACCCAGGTGAAAGCGGACACAGCGGACAACAGGGACGCAGAAAACGTCCGGCTCGTGTCCGCTTTTGCCCCAAAACGAGACCAACTTTGGTCTAGGGATGGGGTGAAACGGACACGAAACGGACGAAAAAGCAAAATAGGGTCTGCCGCTGGGCCGTCTGGTTTGTCCGTTTTACCCCAAACGGACAGGGACGGACAGGATAGGGTCGCGCAGTGGAGATGGCCTCACTCCGCCCAACCTGGTGGCGCCCCCCTGTCTGACGGCTGATGAAGAGGAGCCAGAGGAAAGATAGTGCCTTGGTACTTTTTTTCATAGCAGCGAGGTACCGTACTTTACAAAGAACTTAGTTATGTTTGTAGAGTGATGTGTTTGCTTTGCACTGTCCAAAACAACCTTTTGTTTTACAAGATTTGGGTTTTCCATTTAGCTGATGTTATCAAAACTATAGCTTACCTCTGTAGATGGATCTTTTGGTGTATGAATTATGACATATGGACCTATGGTATTTCTCCTCTGCAAATGATATGTGAGATTGATAGGAAAAGAACACTTCAGATTTGAAGAGTTGTTCCTAGGTACATATTATATTCTATGGATATAGTGATATGATTTAGACATATGGTACTTATTCTTTGGTTAAGGACAGTTTAAACCGATGTTTTCATAGGTACAGCTGCGCTGCCACACCATTAGATTTTCATTGCATTATCTGTTAATTTGCGTTGGCAGGTTTTAACTTTTCTTGATGGTGTTTCCAGTGGCCAAGTACTGAGTGAAACCTGACTAAATCTAAATAGAGTTTCTATGAAAAATGCATAATTTGTATCAACAAAGCCTGACTAAATCTAAGTACTGTGCCCAGGTGCACTTAACTCTGGTCTCCATCAGGACATTACATTTCTAAGGTTTTTCAATCAACTATGGGCAGTAGTCAATGTGTCTGTCCATTGGTGGGTTGGTGAGAGATAAAATAAGTGCAAAACATCCACACTATAATCTGAAAGTGCAGGTGGCTGCTTTCTTGGTATGGAAGGTGACTCTCTGCTGAAACTCCCATTCACCACAGTATTTGTATACCTTCGGGTTTTTAATTTCGTTTGATAAGTGCCATATCTCATATCAACTGATTTGTAGTCTGATTAGTCCCATAATTTTTATTCCAGATTAATTTTCCTGAATTTACTTTCCATAGATTTTTGAACCGTGCTTTCTTATTGTTGTGTAAGTTTTTTTGAGGGATTATTGTTGTTTAAGTAGTAGTTAGCAGGTTGACATGATTGACTTAAGAGCCTGCCTATACTTACTTGGTAAAACCATTTTCTTTCTTTTCAAAATGAACATGGCTCCATCCTGGAGGCCGTAAGATCTTGTCTTTTACAAAATGGCTACATGGCTCCACTTTGTTGAATAACTTCTACTCTACAAGGTATAATATGTCTGCAAATAAAACTGCAATGTTACATTTAAACATCTTGCTCATTCCTCTCTGATTCTGCCACAAAGGAAGAGGACCATATTCTTGAACTAAACTGTAATATACCATTTAAACATCTTGCTTTTTTCTCTCTGGTTCTACCACAAAAGAAGATGAACGTAATTTATGTATTATTTCTCTTGAACTATTGTTATCACAAAGTAATGTACCAGTGTTAAGTTTCCCTGGGTTATTATGCAGACTGCACCATTCCAATTTGGTGTTTCTTTTCAAATACTGCTGCCTGCAGAGTTAGGAAACGTTGAAACTTTTTCTTCTTATCATGATCAGTACCTATTAATTTACGAATGACGTGCACTCTTGCGAACTCTTTGGCGATGCTCTAATTCCTTAAGCCAATATTACTACGGAAATGCAGTGAGCAACTCATGTCAAGTTGTTACCCTTCATACATGATATGGCAACTCTGTTATTAGTTCTTGCAAATATAGTTCAGTTTGTGAAACTGAATATCAGTCTCTTTTTTGGTTTATTTTGTGCAATGCTCTCCTTTGTGCTATTGCATTGCAAGTTAATGCATATGTTTTCTCTGCTTCCAGTCTCAGTTTGGTCCATTTATCATTGTCAATTATCATGGTTAAAACCGACGTGTATACCTACTTAGTGATGCACTTTTCTCTGTTTCTGTCAAGACCTCTTCCATGTATACTTCAACTCTTCGCTGTAATATACTTCAGCTCTTCCAGTCTCAGTTGGAAAAACTATTAGTGTACTATTTTTCTTTCCGTATGGCAAGAATGGGTGAGTAATAGTAGTAGGACAAACAACATGAGCCTTTTCCAATGAATTTATTGAGCCCAAAGCCCCACACCAGCTAAAAGTAGACTGCCACACATTGTCCTTTTCTCTCTGTTGTGCCATTTTCTCTCTTTATAGTAGATATAAATAAGGTGTTGTCTGCCGGAATGCAATAGCCTGTTTTGGTTTAAAATGCCAGTCTGGTTGCTGATTCTTGGAATTCTTTTCAATTGTGTGTAGATCTCATCATTTAGCAAAAGTAAATCAGATGATAAACGGCTCTATATGAGCAGCTACTTCTCCAACGTTATGCAATAGAGATACTATATGGACTAACCTTCATAATCAAAAAATAGAATTTGGTTTCCGTGCTGATTTTTTTTGGTGCCTCTTGATAGTCATGGTTAGGATAATGGGTATTTTGAGGGTTCAATCTGTCATGCATGTTCGGATGTGTGGCACTGTAGATCCTTTCGCTAAGTAAGGTAGATACACACGAGAAAGATAACAAATTGACCCAGAGTTCCATGCCTACGATAACATAGTATCAGCCAATTCATAAACTAATAACATACGCTTCAATACAGCACAAGGACCCTTCCACACCAAATTGAGTGGCATAGCATGAGCAGGAAGCACAATGAATCAACTGGAGCAACCATGACAATAATAGTTGCACTTGGGCCTGATGATATCTTGGAAGAAAACAACAAATAGGAGCTACTCTCCATTGCAAGCAAACGGCAAATGAAGAGAACAATACACAACCAGCAGTTGCCTCTTAATCAAGCCGGAAAACAAGGCAAATAAGAAGCAGACATAGTGGGATTCTGCAATTCAAATAGCATGTTCACAGAAAATATCTTACTGACCTCCAACTGAAAGCTTGCTTGAATCAATTAATATGTATTGTGAATTTAGTTTTTTTTCTAACAAACTGTTCGGAGTTCTATTGTATCTACTTTAGTTTAACATTAGCATACAATTACTATATACTTAGTATTTAAATTTGTGACGAGGAATTTTGAAGTGCACTATATTTGATATTTAATATTACTACATATATCTTAAATTTTCTTTGGCATTCATTGAAGTAATTTTTATTCTATTTATGTCTGGGAACCAATCCCATGGGCATTCAGAATTCAAGCAAAAGTGTACATTGAAACCGGTACCAAGCTGCTAGAAAATCATGTACAAAAATTTGCACGGGCTCATCATTTCATCATCAGCACCAATCCAGAAGGTGGTCGTACAAGGATGATATGAATTACCGAAGGGCATGAGGGATTCAAGTTTAGCATGCAATATCAAAATATATCTCTTTTTGGTAAAATGTATTGACTGCTTCTTGCAGTAAAGCTTTCCCTTCTGAAACACCTAACAACTTGATATTCATACATATACAATAATGTGAACAGTGAAACAAACAAGTAATAATCAACCAATTAGTCAACAAGATAGAACCTAAACTTTTTCGTCATCGCATACAGGATTTCCATACAATGTCTCAGCAAGGTGCGGCGTGCCGCCGCGCGGGTTAAGCTAGTTGAGACAACTAGGCGCCGCTCTCCTCTCCTCTGCTCTGTGGAATTTACCCGATCAGTGTTTCATCCTGCCATGTTACGTACTACTCCATCTCTACGTACTACTACATCTCTATGATGAAATCTACTGACCAACATTTATGTACTACTCCATCTCTAATTAAGTACGCAACTGAAAAAATAGCTGTGAGAGAATGATGGTGTACTTAGTAGAGTAAGACTTTTTGTGATGGAGAATGCTTGGGACTGCTATAAGTGGCGGAGCTAGCCCGTCCATGGAGCCGGGGCAAAATGCAAAGGGGTGTGCTCCATAGGCATTTGCCCACAAAAACTGGCGATTAATACTCAGTCTCTTAGTGTAATTTAGGGGAAGTATTTGGGCAGAGCCCGGGATCCTAGCACCTACGCATTCAAGCGTAAAAAGAAATAAAGAAGGAAAACCGGCATGCTAAGCAGCCGTAGCTACGTATTCAGACGAAAATAAATGAACCAAAAATGCGTGTACGCTTAAACCACATGATCTTTTGACCAGTATGCATGGAAAGGAAAAAAAATCTGTTAATGTTATAACCATGTGGCCACCCCATGCAAAACTCACTCATTCATGTAGCCACCTCGCCTCCCAATCCCATGACGTTATAACCATGTGGCCACCCCCATGTAAAACTCACTCATTCACGTAGCCACCTCGCCTCCCAATCCCATGATGTTACAACCATGTGGCCACCCCATGCAAAACTCACTCATTCACGTAGCCACCTCGCCTCTCAATCCCATGCACATGTACGTAGTCACATCTCACATCACTCTGAAATTCACGCCCAATCAAAGCCTGCACCCACCAGCGACAAAACAAAAGCAAATAGATCTCATGCCGTGACATGGAACGTAGTTTGACAAAACAAACCACAGAAGAAAACGCTACGGCCACACATCGTGTACCAGCACTTGGGCATCCAGTTCATGGAAAAACTGTTTTTTTTTAAGTTTTTTAAGGAGATTTCAAAAGGAAAATATACACCTTTACCTTTTTTAGTGGACCTTTACCTTTTCTAATTTGTGAAAAGACATGAAGATCTGGTACCAGGTTCTGAACATGAACGGCGACAAATAGAAGTTCACACAAAATAGAAAAACTGACACACGAATGCACCAGAGAAGTGCGGCCACAACTCAAATTAACTAAAATAAGAAAAAGATATGTACATAAAAATTTATATACTACATAGATGATTCACCGAGATCCACCAAACTCAAACTTAGCATGTGATATAATAAAGTACTTCCCTTGTGTAATATGTATCGATTACTTCATGCAATAAAACTTTCTCTTTTTAAAGCACCTTATCATCCACAATGCCTTTATGTTCATAGAAAAATCATTCAAAATTTATGTTACTTAATAGACATGCAAAAAATTAAATGAATAAGTAGTAACCAACCAATTAGCAAAATGATCATCAGATGAGCGCATACATGATTTTAACATAGTATTGCGTGCACACCTCTATTAGACCACTTAAGACAGATGTTACCAACAAAAGTAAATTTCACCCTGAGTAAAGACTAATAAATAAAAAGAGATTTTTTTAAATATATACTATAGTATACAGTATTAACCATAACAAGGCGCAGCGCCGCACGGGTATATGCTAGCATGTGCTACAGTGGGCATAAGCTGACATCCGTGCTCATCTTTTCTACCTTCGTCCCTGACAATACTGTCCTAATTAAGAGATAGTATATGACTTTATTTAGATTTGGGCTGTATATTAGGCACCACCCACACACACTGCAATGGTTGCTTGAGACCATAGATGGATGGTTGGTACGCCTTGTTCTCCATATCATAGAACACCGCTTGTTTGCCATCCTCGGAAAAACTTGGAAAGTATATCCTATTCCCATGCCCTGCTTCCGGCGACACCATCGAGTATGACACCCTGAAATCAAGAAACAAGGCTGCACCACCGATCTCTTGCACCTCCATCCATGCCATCTCCTCCTTGAGCTTGAACACCCGCGGTGGCTCGTCAGCGTTACGGATGAATACAGAGACTAGTTCCCCTCCCAGTTCAACCAGGTAGCAAAACTCTCTCCCCACATGGTGGTCGCCGTCAAGGTCCATCTCCACGTGGATCGGCTTAGGCTTCTCCAAGATTGTCCATGTGTCGCTCATCGGGTCAAACGTGGCGAGGTTGCCCTTTCTTCCAAGGCAATAGAACTTGCCATGGAACAAGACGGAGTTGTTGTATGCCACCGGGAAGGGCATTGACTGCTTTGCCGTCATCCCGGCTGACAACGGCGAAGAAGACACAGTCCGGTGACGCCGGGTCCGCCAAGGACCACGACAGGCCCATGTAATAGTTTTTCCTCTCGAGCATGGGCATCTCCACGACGTCCTCAGTGAAGGGGTTCATGATGTACATGTCGCATATGTCTGCATTGGTCGACATGGCCACCCATCCGTCTTTGGAGAACCGGAAAATATGCTCGTCGTGTTCGTTTTCGACATCGTCGAATATTTCAACCGTCATTTTGTACCGCTGTCCACGCAGAGGGTCGAACAGCTTGCAATTACCATCACGGCCAGAGTAGTGCAGGAGCCAAGGCCACACATTGGCTTCCTCAACAGGGTTGGACACCATGCTCCAGGACTTGCAGACTGCCGGGAATCGGAGACGGTCCACCAAAGAAAGCCTCGAGACAACCAACTCCAGCAATTCTAGTGGCAGATCATGCCATGGCGGCGTAATCAAAGAGGTTGTCTGCTGCTCCTCCTCCTCCTCCAACTTCAAGGTGGACTTTTTCAGCACAAGGCCATTAGTCAACAGCAGTTCCCTTTCTTCCACCACCGTTGCCAATGGCGGAACGGCCCAGAATGCTCTGCACCAAGGCTTGGTAGGTTGCGGAAGGATCTGTCGGAAGCTGATGGTGTTGTCATCCAAGCAGAACTTGTATAGCCTTTCGCAGTCGCAGCTCGACCAGACAATGTACACACAGTTACCCTGCTGCACCAAACCCGCTTCCCCTGGACGCACGGGCACGGAGAAGCCGTAATGCCCGGAGACGAGGAAGGCACGGTCGCCGCCGATGCTATCCACCCTGCTCGATGTCATGGACTCGAGATCCAGGCGGGACACTGTGACGCTGGTGAGCGTGCCGTCGTAGCTAAAATCCCCAAAATGTTGCGTGGCAACTTCGAAGAGATCCCCGCACGACTCCAAGCGTAGTATGTGACCGTCCTGTCGTGTTCCTCTTTGCCGCCACAGAGAGATCCCATCAGCCGCGCTTGGACCGTGCCGTCGCCTTGGTCGCTTATCACAACGAGCGTGTCGGATTCACCGAACGAGTAGATCTTCCCTCCATGGCCGATCATAAAGGTTGTGAGGCTGACGGGGGACTCGAGCCTCAGCCACACCTGTGACTGTGAGACGCCGGGGCGGCAGTGGAGCAGGAACCTATCCACGTCGTCTTCTACATCACGTGCAACGGCGACCACCACGACGCAGTCCGGGTGTGCCGGCGATGTCCCGAGCGTCGCGCACGTCTTTATGGATTCCATCGGCTCGTGCAGCGGCGGCAGCGGGATCTTCTTGTTCTTGGCTGGGTCGTCGTTGTCGGACGAGGTGATGAGGCGGAGGAGGAAGCATTCGGCGGTGGACTCGTCCAGCATCAGCAGCCAGTCGCCGTTGTGGATGCAGCCTAGGCACGTCTTGCCTTGCATCTCGGGAACGATCGTCGCGTGAGAGCTCCCGTCCGCCGAGTCGACGAACGTCTGCCGCTCCCCGCGCGTTCCCTGGACCAGCCATGGCCTGGTGCCGAAGCCCGACGGGACCGAGGGTTCAGCAGCCATCCTGTCGAGCTGTTCCAGGGCCGGTTCTCTTCTGACCATCGAGAGAGAGAGAGAGAGAGAGAGGCCAGGTCAATTATATAGTGCATCGATAGTACGAGAGGCATGAGTCCTTTATGTCACCGTTTGGGCAGGAATTGGTGCACGGTTGGTAAGTTGCGCGGCATCCTGATACTGTTTCTTCCTTTCGGTTAAGAGATACGTCTACGTACGGCCGGATCAGCAACGTTCTGTGTTTTCCTTGCACAAAGATCGTTCATCACCCGACTAATACCAGCTGATATAATATGGAAAAGCAAAGAGTTCGTGTGCGAACTAGGGTTTGTTCAGATGTCCTCAAAGATTCGCCAAATCGTGACACTCCTGGTTTCCTTCCGCTATCGGTTCCGGCTCTAGGGTCGAGACGACCCCATCTCCTCTCCTCCTCCCCGTTGCACCCGCGGGCAACCGGAGGGGAATACCTAGCTGCCCGCCTACTCCTCCTCCCTCCCCCCCCCCCCCTCCTCGCCGTTGCCTTGGCGCGGTGGCGGGCCTCCCATCTTCCCCCGCTCGGGGTGGCTAGGCGCGGCACTAGCACAGGGCACGACGACGCTTCCTCTGGAGCTGGCGGCGGCACGCGGCCTTCTGGAGGAGGCGTGATGGGCCGTGGGCGGCGGCGGTTGTCCTCGCGCGCCCAAATCTGTATGGATTTGCATGAGTTTGTATGGATTTATGATATGAGTTTGTATGGATTTGTGATATGACAATATAGGTGTTCGGATCTGGATTATATTATTTGAAGGGTGCCTGGCAAGTGCCCGCGAACGCGTCCGCGGGTATTTAAGGGGCCGAATTTGCTGAGTCCGACTGTAGATGCTTTAAAGATGTGCGGGAAAGAGGCCGTCTGCCCAAAAAGACCGCCCAGTAGAGGACAGCTTTCAGCTGGGGTGGCGACACTCCACACTTTATAATTCTTGTTTGTCACCCGAAGGCCACCGAGTCGTTCGCTGGAAGTTGGTTAATATCTGACGTCAGCCAAATAACGTTTCTGATGATGATATTATTGGGGACTGCCTATTCTTTTTTTTTTTTGCGCGAAAACTTCCGATCTATTCATCAACTGTCAAGGTAGTACAAAAAACACTAGAAGTAAAAATCACATCCAGGTCTGTAGACCACCTAGCAACGACTACAATCTCTGGAGCGAGCCGAAGGCGCGCCGCCGTCATCGCCCCTCCCTCGTCGGAGCCGGGCAAACATTGTTGTAGTAGACAGTCGGGAAGTCGTCGTGCTAAGGCCCCATGGGACCAGCGCACCAGAACAGCAACCGCCGCCGATGAAGAGAAGCATAGACCGAAAGGATCCAACCTGCAGACACACAGACGTAGACGAGCGAAGACCGGATCCAGTCGGATCCACCGAAGACAAACGCCGACCGGATCCCATGAGATCCGCCGGAGACAAACCTCCACACGCCTTCCGACAATGCTTGAAACATCACCGGGACGGGGGCTAGGCGGGGAGAACCTTATTCCATCTTCAAGAAGCCGCCACCGCCTCATCTTCTTGAGCATGGCACAAACCCTAACAAAACTCAGAAAAGCATCTAAAAACGGAGCCCTCCCGCCGGCAAGGGCCGGGATCCACCGTGCCTCCATGATCCGAGGACCATAGAAGATAAGGCGGACCGGCGGCGCCGGCGAGAGGCAAGGAAACCCTAGATGGGAGTTGGGGACTGCCTATTCGACTGAATTTTATTTTAAGGCCAGTCATTTGTTTTCCCGAACCACCTTGTAGTGCCAGGGGAGGAGTGAAGTCTGATTTAAACTTTGAGATTGTAGAGCTTGTCGTAAACGAACCCTCACTTTCGAATCCCTGAAGTATGTACCTGTACTCTCTAATCCCGGTCATTTTTAACCTGATGCCTTTTTAAGAGTGGGTTTGATGACATGGCAGGGAAAGACCGGGTTTGCTGACTTTTTGTGTAAATGTGTGCATGCATGCATGTCTTGTGCGTGGCAGCGTGAGTACATGCCGCGCCGGTTGGTCGTTCTTTTTTTTTTTTTGGCACAGAGGCGCCGGTCGATCAGACGCAGCGTACCTACGCTAGCTACTTCAACACAAAGGTATGCATGTACGAGCAGCGCAAAATAAGATACATGTGTACGCGTACTTGCACACGTACTTGAGGATTGCGTACCTACGTGTGCATTGCTGGCAACATCGTTTTGCTCGCCGACTTCCGACTGTTTGTACACGGCTTCATACACTGGCGAGCTGACAGCCGTCTCGCCGGCTCATGCTCATGCATCGCCGGGGCTGTCGCGTGCCTACCGGCCATCACATCATGCCATCCCTCACCGCCGTTGGGGACCTGAAGGTCTCCATGGACGTCAGCTCAGCCACGTACAACGTCGGCTTGGCCACCCGCGAGCGAGCATACCTCTCCGCCGGGGCTTCCGCGCTGCCCTCCACCTACTTCCTCTTCTGCATCATGTACGCTACGCACCTCGCTGGGTGGGTCTCCAACTCTCTCCATACTGCAGCACAACCATTCGCCATAGCACATCTGTGAGCGCGCGCGGTGGCCGCAGCGCTGCAGCCATCGAAGCTGCACCAGGCACCTTCTTCCTTCCTCGCTACCCCTGGTGCAGCTACTCGGTGCTTTGTATTCTTCCTACGATGCCTTCGTGCCGTAGCAGATCAGACTGAAGCAAACCCCGTGGACGTTGCCTTTTCTTGTGTGTGTTTCCTATAGAAGAGCTATCTCTGTTCACTTGAGACGAAAGCTCGTTGGCTGGGTTGGTGCGCACGTTCCGCACTTCAACACATGTGCTGCCTAACCCATCAATCCCGGCCATTCCTGATGCCAAATACGAAATCCCTGTTTGGATGTGATCGCAAGGTTAAAAACGATCGGGATTAGAGAGTACAGGGTACGGACTTTAGGGATTCGGAGGTGAGGGTTCGTTTTTCACAAGCTCTACAACCTTAGGGTTTAAATTAGACTTCACTCGCCAGGGGAGTATACATGCAAACCATTGCTTTGCCAGCTAAAACTATGCTAGGCTTGACGCAAGAACACCTACATGCAGGCGCCACACGCACATAAACATGTACCCACACCCACATGCATACACACACATGCGCCGCACATATGACGTGCTCATCATTAACTTTTTGGTTCTGCCGATGGAGCAAAATAAACACGCAGCTATGTGTTAGGTGTCTAAATTTTCAATCAAATCGCTCTCCACCATTCGATGTAGATCCAAAGGCCTAGCTGGCTTCTTCACCCACCCTTTTCTTCCCCTATATGAAAACTGAATTAAAAACCAAAAATTCAAAAAGGAAAATAATATTATTCAACTATGTGTAACATAATAGAACATAAAAACTTATACTATATCTAGCCTTCTATCCCTATACTTATATACTAGAATTAAAATAAAGAAAATAAAATAAAATGAAACTATACCCATATACTTATAGTAAAATTTAAGTAAAGAAAACCAAAAAAATGAAGTTTTATACATAATAATTTATTGGCATTGGTATTACCATTCAAAGAAAGAAAATGGAAAATAAATTAAACAAATAATGACAAAATTTGCAACAAGAAATGCAAGAATAAATATATAATAGTGGAATTTTCACCAAAAATAAGTTTTTCAACAAGAAATGAATTAGTGGCATTGGTATTACCCTTTAAGAAGCAAGTAAATAAAAATAAATAAATAAATAATTGCAAAATTTGCACACACGCACTTTACAAAAAGAGTTGCATTTTTATATACTATGCAAGAATAAGCATATAATAGTCAAATTTCTCAAAAATAGAAGTTTACTAAAAATAATTGAATTAGCGACATTAGTATTACTCGTAAAAAATATAACTAAATCAAAATAATGAAGTTTTCTAAGGAATAATGAACAGGTGGCATCGGTATTAACCATAAAGAAGAAAGAAAAAGAAAGAAAAACTTAAAAAATGAAATAATAAAGTTTTCTAAGGAAGAATGAATAAGTGGCATTGGTATTACCCTTACCGAAGAAAGAAAATGAAATAAAAACTAATTTATTTTATTGTAATAAGACTTCTCTTAGTTGGACGAATGAGCCTCCGGGCTATCTGGTTTCTCATCTTGTGGACAATACAATGGCTATCTTAAGTCAATAAAGCTAGCCACGATGGCCTTCCAAAAAAGAAAAAGGAAATAGAAACTAAAGATTAAAATAATGAAGTTTTCTAAGGGAAAACAAATTAGTGGTATTGGTATTACCCTTTAAAAATAATTAAAATGAAAAACAATAATGAAAACATTTGCCCACAAATGACAAAAAAATTGCACCTTTTTATGATATGCAAGAATAAGCTTATAGTAGTGGATTATTTTCAAAGAAGAAGTTTTCTAAGAAAGAATGAATTATGGCACGGTTATTACTCTTTAAGAAGAAAGGAAACAAACAAATGAAAAAATTGCGCACAATATTTTTTTTTGAAAATGAACCCAATTCAAATACATGGTATACAATTACCTTCTTCTTCATTTCTGTTTCCATTGATTGATACTTGCATGTCCATTGCATATGAATGTACAGTGACGCCTTCATTTTGTTTGTAGGCATACCAAGCTTTGGAAGCATTCAAGGCCCAACATGACAATAATCTGTTCATCCTCACCCATTGTTGGACGATCATTTCTAATGACAAAAAGTTCAAGGAGCAATATGCTGCCCTCAAGAAGAATGAAGGGCGGAGGTTGTCGTTGACCATGGTGAGGGAGAGAAGCGCCCGAGAGGGATTACCAACTCCATGCAGGACGAGAAGTGTGATGCAGCGACATTTGCCTCGCAAGAAACTTTGCAAGGCATATGATGTCCCAAAAGGAAGCAAGAGAGGAGAAGTGTCGACAAAAGAAAGAGGAGCCAATGAAGGTCTACATCCAAATACTTCATAGGAGGCGGGCATGCAAGCGAAGAAGTTTGAGATAGAGGCGGTCAATGCCAAGATCTAAGCAAAAGAGGCGGCACTCGCTTTCATGGTGAAGGAGGTGGAGATCATGATGGTGGACTTGAGCAAGGTGTCCTCGAGAAGAAGGCCTTGGTTCGAGAAGAGGCAAAATGAGATGCACGAGCTAGATGGTTGATTTATGGCCGAGAACGCCATATTTTTTGTATGTCGACATGTGCGCCGACATGAAACCATAATCGAGATGTATGGCGTGGTTGAATTATGTCCATCTTTTTATGTGCTGGCAACTCTGCTGGCCACTGACAATTGTGTAGAAAACTATGGTTTTCTTTAAGGATGACATGGCCGCTGGCATGAATTGTGGCTACTTGCATTTTCTTAGATTAAATTTGATTGTCAAAAATTCAAACGTGGACAAAAAATGTGTTTGCCGGTTGGGCGCACCTACCAGACGTGGGCTGTCAACGTGCTTCCAGCCGACCCAAATGAACAAAAAGGTCAAAATCCGCGCCTATTTGCGTCGGCGTGGTGGACTTGCCCTAAGGTTGGTACAAGATACGAGTAACACCGCCACATCTTACCCGCCTGTAAATTTGGCCCAACAATTTTCATGTAGATATAAAACTTAGCCGTTCCACGACAACAACTAATTGAGAAATGCTCCTTTGGGAGCCTCTCCAAGGGTCATCTGGGGTGGGCTGAGAGTGTTGTTACTTGGCGCGCTCTCAGCCGCCGCTACGTGTCGCGCTTTGGGTGCTCCCTTCAAATTTTGTTTTTTTTTTCTCGTACGCGTTTTCGGCTTTTTAGATGGTTTCTTGTGGGTTTTTTCGGCTTTTCGTTCTTCACTCGTCTTTCTTAGCTTTTCGAGAAAAAAGAAATTAAAAAATTGCACGAAAGTACGTGTTTCTTTTTTTTCTTCCACTAGAGGCACAGATTTGTTTCCTCGAGAGGCATGGCCGTGCCTCTCAGAAATATAAAAAAATAAGTTTTCTCTTTTTTTGTCCTTATGTGAGAGGCGCGATTTTGCTTCCGTGCCTCTCAAAATAGAAAAAAACGTGTTTTCTTATATTTTTTTCCTTCTCTGAGAGGTACGGTTTTCCTTTTGCGAGAGGTGCCTTTCAGAAACGAATAAAAACACATTTTCTCTTTTTCCTTTCATGAGAGGCACGGTTTTGCATTCGAAAGCGTTTTTTTTCTTTCGTCAGAAGAGCGATTTTGCTTCTGTGAGAAGCATGGGCGTGCCTCTCAAAAACAAAAAAACATTTTATTTTTTGCTTCCGTGAGAGGCGCAGATTTGCTTCCGTGAAAGGCACGGCCATGCCTCCCGGAAACGGCTTTCGAAAAAGGAAACGAAAATGTGCTCCCGGTTCGGTTCTTTTTTCTTTTTTTGTCTGGTTTTTTTTGTGAAAGAAAAAGTTCGTTAAAACCTAGCAACATGATATCTAGTTTTGAAAATCTCGACGCGAGGAATCCAACGGTGAAAACGATTCAAGATTTGGACGCACAGCTTAAGAGGTAAAATGTTTTGAATAAATGAATGTAGAAAAAAAGGGAAACTCTCGGCTTGCCACAAGTGGCGCACATGCAGCGTGCTACTTGTCGCAACTTATGAGGGTGGAAGTGATCTTTGGAAGAGTGTTCCTTAATTAGTGATTTCGCCATTCCGCTAATATAATAATTCGAATTCCCTATTCGACGTATTTTGCATCGAACTATCGCTGTTTCGCACGGAGGAGATCGATCGATTGTTCGAGCTGAGCCGACCCGTTTAAGCGTTCAACGTCCCTGGTTTTGGAACCCTCTAGACGCTCTCAGCCTCTTTTTTGTTTTAGGAAACTTCTACAAGCTTCCTGAACCGGTTTTTTCTTTTTGTTCTATTTTTTTGTTTTCCTTTTTTCCCTTTTCCTGTTTTTCCCTTTCGCTACTCTTTCCCATTTCTGTTTATTTTTCTTTTGTTTCTATTTCGTTTTTTCTTTTCTTTCCTTTCCTTTCAATTTTTCATTTCCAATTTTAGTTTTCTTTCTTCAATTTTTTCCATTTAAAAAAAATTGTTGTCTTTCATTGTCTTTTTCAAACATCTGAAAAATGTCCAGGACTTTCAGAAAATGTTCAGAATTTAAAAATGTTCCCATTATTAATAATTCATCACAAATTTTAACAAGAAATCATGTTTCGGAAATTGTTCGCACGATGTCCATTTTGTCAGTATTAAAAAAAACAACGTTCACATTTAAAAAATTGTTTGCACTTTTCAGAAAATGGTCATTTTTAAAAAAATTTCTTCAGCATATTTTTCTTCAAAATGTTCCCAACATTTTAAAAAATTATTCAGAATTTCAGAACATGTTCCTGCTTTAAAACATAGTCCACAAATTTTAAGAAATGTTCATGTTCCCATATTTGCAGGTATTTCAACAATTGTGTGCTGTTCGAAAATTGTTCTCAAATTTAAAAAAAAAAACATGTTTTCAAATTTTGTTTGTCTTTTCCAAAAATTATTCTGAAGGTTATTTCAAAATATTCACAACTTCACAAAATGTTCCTGTTTTCAAAAAATATATTTTTTTAAAAATATTCATGTTTACAATTTTTTAGAAGTTTCAAAAAAAAATATCCCGTTCCAAAAATTGTTCATAAATTTCAACAAATGTTCGTGTTTTGAAATTTTCTTCGGCAGTTTCAGAAAAAAAATTCACCTTTCCAAATTTTGTTTTCAGAATTTTCAGAAAATGTTTTCAGCATTTAATTATCACTAATTTTAGAAATTTTGCAAAGTTGTGCTGAGGTTCTTAATAGTTTGTGCTGTCTTATAATCACTAAAGCGCGATGGTTCAGCTGGTTGTATCGCCTTCCCTCTCAGGATGAGATCCTGGGTTCGATACACTTTGAGGGCACAACCCCAACTGTCCATGTGGACGCGAGTAACAGGTACATGTTGCCACTTGCCCTGGCCCATGGAGCGCAACTCATATATGAATTGTCGACTATTTGTTGCAATAAGCGACAAATAGGATTCGCCGTGTATACGACCGTCTGACGCGAGTGTTTCCTCGGCTGGAGGTCCAACAACATGTGAAGGAATGCACTCAACTTTGACTTAGTGCTAAGAAATTCTCAGGCGACTAAACTATTTAGGGATGCCATCTGATATTGGGAGTTCGAAGAATGGTGCCTTTAAATACCTGAAAGATCGTTTATGGAGTAAGGTGCAGGGTTGGGTGTAAAACACCATGTCATCGGCAGGCAAGGAGGTTCTAGTCAAATCAGTAGCCCAGTCCATACCGGTATTCTCCATGTCATGCTTTAAACTCCCAAGGAGGTTATGTGAACATCTCAATATGCTTATCAGGAAGTTTTTGTGGGGAAGCAAAGATGGCAAAAGGAAACCTCATTGGGTATCTTGGAAAAGTATGACACAACCAAAGGGAATGGGAGGTCTAGGATTCAAAGATTTTGAACTTCTCAATATGGCGATGTTGGCATGACAGGCTTGGAGATTACTCCAAACACCAGAGTCCCTTAGTGCTCGCTTATTGAAGAGCATATATTTCCCTGACTCCACTATTTTGGAGGCGACTTTGGGCAACCACCCCAGTCAGATATGGCGAGCCATTATCGAAGGTAGAGATACACTCAAACAGGGACTACTTCATAAAATTGGCAACGATCAGTCTACTCGAATCTGGGAGGACCCGTGGCTGCCAAGAGACGAGATGCTACGGCCATATGGGTGTATTCACCCTAATCCGCCAACCCTGGTATCGGAACTGATCGACCACACTAGTGCTCCGTGGAACAACCAACTAATCAACCAAGTGTTCATGCCCACGGATGCTTGCACCATTATGGGAATTCCGTTGTGCACTCGTAATCTCCAGGACTTCTGGAGCTGGAATTTTGAAACAAGCGGAAACTTCACCGTCAAATTTGCTTATCGCATGCTTGTAGCGACAAGACAGCGCCGGGAGGCATGGCTTGAGGGCACGGCTGGAACATCAAATATTGCGTCCAAGGAGGGAGCTTGGAAAACTTTGTGGAAGACCCAGGTTCCTGCAAAGGTTAGGATGTTCCTCTGGCGTTTATCAAAGCATTATCTCCCTACGGAGGACATCAGGGCTCATCGACACATGGCAGATAATGCTCACTGCGGCTTATGTGGCTCTCCTGATTCATGGAGACATTCTCTGGTTAACTGCACTAGCTCGAGAGGTGTGTGGGCATTAGTTGATGAGGAGCTAGCAAAAAATCTGGTCTCAAACATGGAACCCAACGCCAAACAGTTGCTCTTCACCTTCATGCACTCGCTATCACATGACCAGTTTGTATTGCTTGCGGTTACACTCTGGGCGATATGGACAGCGCGTCGCAAGGCTATTCATGAAGGAATTTTCCAATCGCCTCAAGCAACTAACTCCTTTGTCCGGCGCTTCATTGCTGAACTCAATATGATCGACATGAGAAGCCCTATGAGGGGAGGAGTTCAACCTACGGGCCAGACACAAGCTGCGCACCCCAAAGCTCCTCCGGTTGGCTATGCCAAGATTCACGTAGATGCTGGAGTAAGAGCAAGGAAGGGTGGATCAGCAGCAGCAGTTTGCCGGGACAGGCAAGGCAACTTCTTAGGCAGCTCCGCATTGGTGGTAGCTGGCCTAGAGGATCCAGCAATACTTGAGACTATAGCTTGCAGAGAGGCTTTGGCACTAGCGGAAGATCATAACCTGCACAATTTCGTCATAGCATATGATTCCAAGCAAACAGTGGCTGATATTTTATGCGGGGGCAGAGGCAAGAGTGGTTCTATTGTCCAGGAGATCAATCTTACAACAACTTTATTTCAGTGTAATTTCTGTTTTAAAGGTCGTGTTGCTAATGTCGAAGCATATAGATTAGCCAAATATTCGCTTAGTCTCAGTCGGGGGCGCCACCTCTGGTTAGGCCAGCCCCACCGAGTTGTATCCCACCTCATGTGGTCTTTGATGAATAAAATTTGGCTTTTCCCTAAAAAAAGACTAAACTATTTACAAGATATAGAAAAGTGTACACTGTGCATTAATAGTTTATTCTTTTAGTGTAAAAATTATTTGACTGAGTTCACGATGTTGATTGAGTGCAAAGAAAATCTCAAGAGGTTGAGGATTAACATTTTTTTAAAAAAAATCTCTTATAGATCTAGAAGAGACTTTTGCCGAATATTAATATGGGTGATACTACACGTCGACTAGATGATAATCGAATTGCATCAACCGCCTTGGTAGGTGTTGGATGGCATACGGGACAGCCGTCAGGTGCCAGTCGTGATGCTTTCAAAGCTTTGTGACATGAGTCATATTACGCTTCATGAACCGCTTTCTATGGTTCATGTAAAAATCACTACAACATGATCTATGCTTCAACCACCTCTGTTGATGCCCGTCATTTGCAGCATGACCCGTGTTGCGATCGGACGCAACATGGGCCATGTTGCAATTCAAGGTTGAGCTGCCACATGTACCTTGCGCTGGCCTGTCATCTGCAACATGGCCTGTGTTACGACTTCAACATGGGCCACGTTACTATCTCGCCTGACCTCCCACAGGGACATGCATCATGTGCGCGAGGTGATGGTAATCACGATGAAAATCAGTTGCTTGAGTGCTAGCCTTCTCATTAATGGATTCTTCAAAAGTATCTTTTCTCGAGCAAAAAAAATCAAATTGATATTTTTTTATTCACCGACTGAAATTAACAAAAGAGTATGGCTAGATCTCACTCGACTGAAACTTAACCAAGTCTCAGTGAAGTGACAGAATATACAAAATAAAATATATTTTTGCACGGATCTTCATGTAAGATCTTACGAATATAGCATTGACTGAGACTTCGTTAAATCTCAGTCCAACTGAGATTTAGCAATCCTGTTAACAAAACCATAATAAAAACAACAACCATCGGAGCTTGGATCTCTTTGGAGCGCAGAAAATATTTCACGTGAGCATATCTGTAGCCTGTTTTGGATTATTTTTTCCTTCACGTTTTGAACAAGCAGCCAAGTACTCACTCCTTTCTAAAATGTAAGTCGATGGTTGACTTTTCTAGTTTTTCACAACTTTAACTATGATTTTTTCCAACAATGATGCGACTTATACATGTTCAATCTATATAGTTGATACGCATATATTAGTGATTAAAGTCATGCGTCAAAATCATGTAAAGTGAAGCGCGTCTTATATTTCGGAAATGATGAAGCAGATAACAGCACACAGCAAAGCGCAACTTGATGGTAAATTGTTAATCCAACGCTCACAAAGAAAGCAGCAACAAGATCCTAAAAAAAAAGCAGCAACAAAATAATCGACGGCTAGGTGCGGTCACCGGGCGAGCAGCTCCCGGCGTCGGTGGCACGGCCGGACACGTCTCCCCGCGCACCACCACACGCTTGGTTCGCAGGCGACACCGGCGACCCGCAGCAGCAGCAGTGCGCCGCTGCCCCACGCACTGCAACTTGCCGGCGGGGCGCGGCCAGGACACAAGGCATCCCATGCACGCGCAGGTGTCTGCTACTGTGCCACGCGGCTCCACCGATGCGCCATGGCCTTGTCCGGCTCCGGCCGAGAAGGAACCAATGTGCGCTAGACATGCTGGTGGTCGGCGAGGCGGACGGCGGCGCGGCAGAAGGGGCAGCGGGAGGCGGCCTGGACCCAGGGCACGGCGCAGGCCCAGTGGAAGCGGTGCGCGCAGGGGAGGTGCGCCAGCACGTCCCCGGCCCGGAACTCCTCCAGGCACACCGCGCACTCCGCCTGCTGCTGATGCTGCTCCTTCCTCCGGCCCCAGCTGAACCGCCGGCCGCCGCCTCTCTTCGTGAACACCTCTCGCTGCAGGGCGCTCGCCGCCCCTGCCGTGTCCTTGGCCGGGTGGTCGCTGGTGGTGCTCGACGGGGCCGGGAGCCGGAGGCTTCCCGTGCTGTGGCGCCTGCAAGTCGCAACGCAGAGGATTGATTAAGCCACTGGTTCGTAGGAAATTTAGCTGAATCAAATACAGAGCCATCAAGGCAGAGCTAGCTCTGCTCGAGAACAGAGAAAACACAAGGAAGAATCTTGATACTGACTGACTCAGATTTTCTTGAGCGTAAATCAGCCTCTGCAGCAGAGCTGATTGATCAGTGAGTGACATCATGACTCCATGCATGAACTCACTCATCAATCATGAGCAAATTATATCCATCCTTACCAAGAAAAAGTATACTGAATTTTCTCTCTGAAAATGCAAACGATGCCACAGGAAGCTAGATTCCTTCACAAAAGTACTTTGGCTCCTTCACTAAAAAAGCACCTGCTATCTGATGACTCATGCCCATGTTTCTTGTTTCACAATTCAAACAAGTTTCACCAAACAGGGGTCTCTGAAGTCCGAATTGTGTAAAAATCTTGAAAAAACAGCAGTGAATTCAAAAAGGGTAAGAAGAACCGTAAGTAAAGTACCTCTTGACCACAGATTCTCTCTGGCTCCTGAGCTTGTGATCCAGCCTCTCCTTGGCCTCCCGGGCGATGCCGTCCAGCTGCGTCGTCCACGCCTCCTCGCCCACGCCGCTCCTCTGCTGCAAATCGGTTTCATCGAGCCACAGGAAACGATCGAGATTAGTACTGTAATCAACATGCGAGCATCAATCAAACAGGAGGATGACGAACAATCCATGGCTTCTACTAGTTGTTATTACCATCGCAAAACCTGACGAGCCGAGGTGGGCGTGGTCGTGCCCGAACATGCCGAGCGACGCCGGCCGCCGCGCGCCGGCGCACGGGGCCTCCGCCGCCGGCCGGAGCCTCCTCCTCCTGGCAAACTCGACGCCAGGGAGCATCCCGGCCATGAGGCCCATCCACCACCACCACGTGATCTGTACCACGACAACAACACAGCACCAGCCTGCCGCCTAATGCCTACAAAACGCACGTACCTATCCACCAGCAGCAATCTACCAACCTAGCTAGCGTGTGCGCTCTCGGCTACGATCGAGATTCAGGGGCTCGGGAAGAACTGTATGTGGAAAGCCTCCATTTTGAGCAGGAAGAGGAGGAGGAGCGCGTCCATGTCCGGCCGACCATCAACCTGCAGGCTCGTCGTCCGGACGGGGGGCAGCGGCTTTCTATCTAGGGGAGGGGGTGATGCTCATGGAGTGGGCGCGCTCCAACTGTGAACTGTGCATGCCAATTGCCCCAACCACCTTCACTCTGCTCTATTCATAGCAGCGTAGCTGGGAGATCGAGTGGATGCGCGTGTATTTATGCGATCCCCGTGGGCCCACGTGACCGGAATTTCGAGCATGATTTTTTTTATTCTTTTAGGTGCTAGGACAAACCTCGTTGGATAATTAGGCTTCCTGGCTATGTATGCGGCACCTGTTTGGATGGCTGCCGTTCACTCTGTCTAAGCCTAGCCTTCCAAGAATTGCACAGATATATTTATTTACTTCTTTAAAAATCACATCCAACCCATTCATCATAATACTTTTTTGAAAAACTTTTAATCTATTCATCTATAATCATGACAGTGCAACAGACACAAAAAATAATGATAATTACAACCAGATTTGCAGAACACCTAGTGATGGTGACTATAAGCACTGAAGCGAGCTGTCGTCATCGCCCCTCCCTCGTCGGAGTCGGGCACAACTTGTTGTAGTAGACAGTCGAAAAGTCATCATGCTAAGCAGGAGAGGAGCTAGGATAGCACTGGGCCCCGGGCCTGCTTCATTGCTACAGTGATTAACAGTGTAAAAAACGCTACAGTCAACAAAGGAATAAATCCTCACGCCCCGGGCCGAGCCCCCCCCCCCCCTCCAGCCTGGGTCTTGTCTCCACCCCTAGTGCTAAGACCCCATAGGATCAAGGCACCAGAACAGCAACCGCCGTCGATGAAGAGAAATTTAGATCGGAAGGATCCAACCTCAAGACACATGAATAAAGATGAATCATCAGAACACAAAGCAACTCAAACATAATAAAAATTACATCGAAGTCCTTAGGCCACTCAGCGTTTACTATCACCGTGAAAACGAGCCAATGACGTGCCGCTATAGCTACTTGCCTATCGGAGTCGGCATGACCCTGTCAATAACAGTCGGAAAGTCGTCTGCACGTGTCCATACAAAATAATTCCCCAAAGCCACAGTCGTTGTCGGTGTACCCTCGAATTGATCTGCGGCCTTTGACACCAAAACTTAAAGGTCGTATGCTAGACAAGAAACTCACCTCTATAAATGCACGCACACACACCTTACAGCCTCGAGAAGATGGCAGAATATACGCCGAATCTTCCTCGATCTTGTCATGCTGGGCGAATTCAAGATGAATTGGAGCCCAGAAGACCATCTCGATGCCGAAGCACCAACCATTTGCCGAGCGCCATCTCCACAAGGTCCACTTTCTCCGCACGCTTCCTGACGGTACAAAACACCACATGAACAAGGGCAGGGTGGGAGAGTTTTTCCATGCCGTCGTCATTATCTCACCACTTGTATCTCTACCACGGACTCAGACACTCAGATCCGGGGTTACCAATGCACGCGACGATGACGGTGCCGCCGGTTGAAGAGAAAACCCTAGGAAAATCAGGTGCTAGACTAGAGTTGCACACATTCAGACGCATTTTCTTATATCTCCAACATTTGGGCGCACACCGGCACCAAGGAACTAGCCAACATCATCCCGGAAACGTAGCCCTAGGCCAACGTGGATGCCACATCTGTTCTTCGCGTGCTGTGGTGGCGCTTATGTCATCCTTGTGCACATGCATGCGGGCTACCGATCGTTGTTGCTCATGTAATTCTCTCCAGCATAGCAATAAATCTGTAATTCACGCTACCTATCAATGCAAAGATACGTAAGACTTTTTACATGTTCATGAAAAGAAAAAGAATCCTGAAGACAGCACAGGAGAACACTATTGCGTTTCATCCTACTCGAATAATTGCACATTTTGTGGTGCTGGTGAACCAGATGTCTCAGTTGTCATGTCGAGGAAGAAAATTCTATGTTGCTTACACCAACTACCAAAATCGGTTTCACAAATTATTACACCATAGTACTTCTTTTACGTGCGAACCAACCGGTGTTTATTTATTTATTTAACACGGTCTAATCAAAGTTGTTTGCATACACTTGCCTCTATGAACATCTTTCAGAGGTTGAGCCGGCATAACATCTTGAGATTTTACAGAGTCACCATGCACACATCGCAATCAACAGGAACATCTCCTTCCATTAAACAAACATAGCTGGAAGTCTAAAATAAATCTAGAAACAATGTGAGCACCAACGTCAAGTCTAGGCCTTAAACCTTTCTCTCTTTTTTGCGGGGAAAAGTCTAGGCCTTAAACCTTGATGGTTGGGGATACCATCGTCCTTCTAACCATCCAACCACATGTTTATTCGTCAATTTGTGCTTTGATGGTTAGAAGGACGATGGTAGTCTCATCTCGGCATTTGTGCTCGCATTTTTCTTAATTTGTTTTAGGCCTGCCGACGATGTGTGTTCAGTTACAGAAGACGTTCTCGTCGACTATAAAGGCATCTGTGGCAATTTTATCAATTTCAAGATGATGTGCTACCTCACTCTTTCAAAAATGTTCATAGGGGTATGTTGTGCATGCATGTGTTCATATGGTTGAGTTTATGTGTGTATGTATGAGCACTGCGTTTGTACTGTGCTAAATTTTTTTTACTCATTTTGCGCTTATAAAAGCGTGAAGGAAACACGAAAACTCATCAAACTCGACGTGACCAATCGATGTAGCAAACCAATCAACCGGCCATCCCATCCCCCCCCCCCCCCCCCCCCCCCCCCCCCCCACAAGCAGGTGCCATCGAGATCTCTTCAAGCGCACGAAAGCAACATAGTTGGACTCTCCCGCAGCCGGTGGCCGCTCCAATCAAGACGGACAGGGACCCCGGCCACTTTTGATTTTCTTTCCGCACCGCCCTAGCTAGATCGGAGCATCTATATATCCGCCGCCGTCGCCGTCGATGGCCAGCCAGCTCAGGCGAACAATGCGTGGCCCTTGTGGGCGACGCGGCCGAGTGAGCGAGTGGGGAGCGAGGTGGCCGCGCCTTGTGCGCAGCGCAATGCGATGGATGTGGATGCGAGTGCGAGCCCGGAGAGGGAGCAGACGGCACCCCCACCACGCCCAGTTGCCATGCACCGTCGCTCTCCTCCTCTATACGCCCTGCCCCTTTCGCCGGTTGGGTGCGCGACCGCGATCGGCCTCGGTGCTTATCGCGACGGAGGAATCAAGATCGAGGGTGAGGTGCCGGCGAGGGTCGATATTATTTGCTCGATCGCGAGGAGAACTATGCTGACGCGCCTTGCTTTGGACCGGATTCAGATATGGGTTAGGTGCTGTGTGCGTGCGTGCATACTGTAGATACCTAAAAAGTGCGTTTAGGTTGTTCGGTTGCGACATGGCATCCAATCTGCCGCGCGCAGCAACATGGGCGAATTTTTTTGTGCTATGCCTAGTTTTAGCGTGTCACTAGTATAGCTTGGATGTGTAAAAGCCAGTGTGATTTCACCAAAACACTAGCGGCGTTTCGATATAACTTTGCATAGCACGATTTGTTCACGTGTTATTTGTTATCATCGTTCTTTCTTTCTTTCAATGATCTTTTGTGAATTGTGACAATCCATGGCAACGGAAACCCTAGACGCCGCCTCATCTACTCTGCCGCCCCATCTGCTCTCCCTCTCGCTGCCGCTAGCGCGCGTCGCTGGGGAAACCCTGTGTGGCCCTGGCGGCGTCGGGGAGGTCCTGGTTGGTGGCGGCTTGCTTGTAGAGGAGTTGGAGGGCTACTGCGGGATGACGAAGTTGATATGTGCTTGAGTGGCGGCCTTCGTGGGAGTCGGTAAATGGTCCTTCAAAAAGTCTGCTCCACCGAAGTGGAGTCCCAAAGGTGGCATCGAGCTATGCCCATGGCGCGCCGCCGGAGGATGCATGAGGAAGAAGACTTCGACACCTCCCAAGAATTTGATTTTAATTTTATGTTTAATATATATGTATTTGTAAGGACCTGTAACGCTCAATATATGGTCTTGGGCCCTTTCACAAAAAAATGCTTGGATAATGTATGCATTGCACCTCTATGACAATTGACTAAGAGAAGGGGAATTATTGTTGCTTCTATTCATTGTCTTATATGTGGGAGAAGGAGGGGGGAGGGGGGGTCATGTTTTTATCAGATGAGAGGGGGCATGCCTGCCAAAGGAATGGAGCAAAAGAGGGAATGGTGCGCCCCCTTCTTTCCTTATTTGGAGTGCGGGGAAAGGCAGGGGAGGGTGGTGCCCCTCCCTTTCCTTTCTCCCATGAGAGGGAAAGGCAGGAGGGGCTAGCCCTCCCTCTTTTCCTTCCCTAGGGCTTTCCAAACAAGTGGAGGGTCGCACCATCCCCTTACTGGGCTGGTCTGTCCCTCCCTTTGGCCCATGCCCATAACTTGCCGGGGGGGGGGGGGGGGGGGGGGGTGCCCGGAACCCCTTCCGGTGACCTGATTCCTTTCTGGTACATCCCGAAACACTTTCGGTGTCCAAATACCATCGTCCTATATATCGATCTTTACCTCTCGACCATTTCGAGACTCCTCGTCATGTTCGTGATCTCATCCGGGACTCTGAACAACATTCGGTCACCAAATAATATAACTCATATAACACTATATCATCAACGAACGTTAAGCATGCGGACCCTACGGGTTCGAGAACTATGTAGACATGACCGAGACACCTATCCAGTCAATAACCAATAGCGGAACCTGGATGCCCATATTGGCTCCTACATATTCTACGAAGATCTTTATCGGTCGAACCGTTATGACGACATACGTAATTCCTTTTGTCTATCGGTATGTTACTTGCCCGAGATTCGACCGTTGGTATCTTCATATTCATTGTACTGCACTTCTATGACAATTGACCAAGAGAAAGGGAATTACTGTTGCTTCTATTCATTGTCTTATATGTGGGAGAAGGAGGGGGGTCATGTTTTTATCAGATGAGAGGGGGCATGCCCGCCGAAGGAATGGAGCGAAAGAGGGAATGCTATATATTTATAAGTAGGATCGGAAGAGAGGGGTATGAATGGGAAGTCATACAAAGGAGTAGATCCAAGAGGAAGAGGAAACATTACTTATTTTCTAAGTTCTTAGAGAAGATGAGAGATTTATTGCTCGATAATGTTCATCGGGATACAAAAGGAATCAGCGGGCCGCGCGTCCAAATATGTCTGCCTCCATTAGGGGGGGGGGTGAAATTTTCACTAAAGCATGCACATCTCTGTTGAACTATCTCCACATCAAAAGATGACCAACTGGAACATTGCCTTCCACCTATTAATCTCTCTTAGAATATAACCATAACTGGTAAGCATGTTCCTCGAGTTCAATCTTTGATCACATCAGATAATCAACACTCTTGATGCATGCAGCTCAGAGGCCATAGACAGAGCCTCGCATATTGTTGTCGCTTCAAGAATTTCCATTGCATTCATACCTTCAAGTACCATGGCTGAGGCACCCTGGTAGCTTACGTGCTCACAACGGCATACAATACCAGAGGCACCACGTCTCTCGTATTTTGCTAGCCCATCATCAACATGGATTGAACATGCCTAGCCACGGAGGAGTCGATTTTCTTGTCGATGAACTAATCAACCTTTTCATGTCCAAGCTTGCATCCAAGGAGTTAGCTTCCATCTAAGAGATATTAGCCATAAACCAGGTTATAAAAGCATGGGTTCATAAAAAGAGATTGCAATTCATTTCCGTGTATCACACGCCTTCTCGCCCACCATATGGCCCATAAAATCACAAGCGTTCTTGCATAGTTCTCCCAGTTCGGCCTCTTGCTCATCTCAAACAACCACAATTTTGCATCATGTGTTTTATCCAAAGTAAACATTGCATAATGATCCTGAGATGGCCCAAACAAAAGGTGCCATGTTGCACTCCATCAATGAATTCCTCTAGGTGTCAGAGTGTTGTCCCGCGGAACCTATACAAGCCACATTCACCACCATGTGATGTTGTACCTCACCCGTGGGATAGGGATGACCTAGCAAGACATCATGAAACGTACAAAGCTTAGGCAGAGCTTAACTCCCCATAGCCTCTTCTAGCCCGACCGTTCGTCGACTATTTTCAATGTAAGAATTTTTATCATTCCACGCTTATCTTATTCTTTTCATTTCCATCACCATCCTGTAAGCTGAACGTGTAGAGAATAGGCCACTCTTCTTAAAATGCCTTGCCCCAAAACCGTTCTGCTAAATGTGTCTAATTGGAATACGCCAAATGGCCTCCACATCCATCAGTAAAATATGTCCGTGTAACTTCTTCAATTTGGGTGGCTGATACAATTAGTTTTGAAACTAGTTCTAGGGGATGTGGCTCGGTGATCGCATGGACACATGCCAGAGAAACGGGTCATGAGGTATCCAATTATCCTGCATGATGCAGATAGACGCTCCGGCCTCAATCTTCTTGAATAATCCTTGACAAAGCACATTCCAACTGTCGCATATAAAGTGAGAAGCAGTTCTTACCACCGTAACTTCGTCTGTTTTTCATCCATCCACCTCGCTCCCATAATTTTCCTCTGCTTCTGTACTTTCTTTGCAGCTTTGCAAGTCAATCAGCATGGATTTTTGTTATGGGCCTGTAAAAAAGTTCGACCTAGCGATCCGCCCTTCCCTGCCGGCTGTAGCAAACGGATTTTTTTCCTTATGCATGTGCTAATATTTCATATTCTAATTAATAGTCCCACCCTGCCCCTTTACATCAAATCCTAGCAAGTTATATACGTTGGAAGTTGCTCGGCAGTAGCGGCGTGTCCTGGGGAGGAGGTCATGGAAATCGGGGGTGGGGGGAGCTCATGGTTGATCTTTATTAGGGATTTCCCTAGCCAGAATTTGATGTAAAGGGGCAGGATGAGACCTTGATACGTCTCCAACGTATCTATAATTTTTTATTGCTCCATGCTATATTATCTACTGTTTTGGGCAATATTGAGCTTTATTTTCCACTTTTATATTATTTTTGGGACTAACCTATTAATCGGAGGCCCAACCCATATTTGTTGTTTTATGCCTATTTTAGTGTTTTGAAGAAAAGGAAAAATATCAGACGGAGTCGAAACGAAACGAAATCAACTGGAGAAGTTATTTTTGGAAGGAAACACACCTGATGGACTTGGACCCCACGTCAAGAAAGGAACGAGGTGCTCACGAGGGTGGGGGGCGCCCCCCCTAGGGCGCGCCCCCTATCTCGTGGGGCCCTCGTGGCTCCCCTGACGTACCTCCTGCACCCATATATACCTACGTGACCTAAAACTTCCAGAACAAGAGAATAGATCGGGAGTTCCGCCGCCAGAAGCCTCCGTAGCCACCAAAAGTCAATCTGGACCCTGTTTCGGCACCCTGTCGGAGGAGGGAACCCTCACCGGTGGCCATCTTCATCATCCCGGTGCTCACCATGACGAGGAGGGAGTAGTTCTCCCTCGGGGCTGAGGGTATGTACCAGTAGCTATGTGTTTGATCTCTCTCTCTCTCTCTCTCGTGTTCTTGAGATGATACGATCTTGATGTATCGCGAGCTTTGCTATTATAGTTGGATCTTATGTTTCTCCTCCCCCTCTTCTCTCTTGTAATGAATTGAGTTTTCCCCTTGAAGTAATCTTATCGTATTGAGTCTTTAAAGACTTGAGAACACTTGATGTATGTCTTGCCGTGGATATCTGTGGTGACAATGGGATATCACGTGATTCACTTGATGTATGTTTTGGTGACCAACTTGCGGGTTTCCGCCATGGAACCTATGCATAGGGGTTGGCACACGTTTTCGTCGTGATTCTCCGGTAGAACTTTGGGGCACTCTTTGAGGTCCTTTGTGTTGGTTGAATAGATGAATCTGAGATTGTGTGATGCATATCGTATAATCATACCCACGGATACTTGAGGTGACATTGGAGTATCTAGGTGACATTAGGGTTTTGGTTGATTTGTATCTTAAGGTGTTATTCTAGTACGAACTCTAGGGCTGTTTGTGACACTTATAGGAATAGCCCAACGGATTGATTGGAAAGAATAACTTTGAGGTGGTTTCGTACCCTACCATAATCTCTTCGTTCGTTCTCCGCTATTAGTGACTTTGGAGTGACTCTTTGTTGCATGTTGAGGGATAGTTATGTGATCCAATTATGTTAGTATTGTTGAGGGAACTTACACTAGCGAAAGTATGAACCCTAGGCCTTGTTTCAACACATTGCAATACCGTTTACGCTCACTTTTATCACTTGCTACCTTGCTGTTTTTATTATTTCAGATTACAAAAACTATTATCTACCATCCATATTGCACTTGTATCACCATCTCTTCGCCGAACTAGTGCACCTATACAATTTACCATTGTATTGGGTGTGTTGGGGACACAAGAGACTCTTTGTTATTTGGTTGCAGGGTTGCTCGAGAGAGACCATCTTCATCCTACGCCTCCTACGGATTGATAAACCTTAGGTCATCCACTTGAGGGAAATTTGCTACTGTCCTACAAACCTCTGCACTTGGAGGCCCAACAACGTCTACAAGAAGAAGGTTGTGTAGTAGACATCAAGCTCTTTTCTGGCGTCGTTGCCGGGGAGGTGAGTGCTTGAAGGTATATCTTTAGATCTTGCAATCGAGTCTTTTAGTTTCTTGTTTTATCACTAGTTTAGTTTATAAAAGAAAACTATAAAAAATGGAATTGAGTTTGTCTCATACGCTTCACCTTTTTAATATCTTTCGTGAGTATGATGGAAAGGAAAATTGTGCTCAAGTGCTAGAGGAAGAATCTATAAAATGTTTGGCACTAAATATTTGAATGATGAGCATGATTGCAATGTTGTTAGTAACAATTCTTTGAATATCCATGATGCTAATGATGATTCCACTAGTTATGATGAAAATGCCTCCTATAAACATGTCAATTTTTGTGGAGTAGACTGGGTTTGCAAGTACACACCAAATAGGGAAGGTAGATATTGCAAGAGGCATAAGTACTTAGAGACCAAATTGTTGCAAGAAGAGCTAGCTGAATGTGCTGAAAAATTCAATATTTTTCGTGCCCCTTGTGAACTTTGCAATGAACATGGTCATTTAAAGCTCCAATGCTATTTGTTTCATGATCAAGTCGTGTCCAAACATTGTGATAATTTTATTACCCTTGAGCATCATAAAGAGCTTAGCCTTCTTTTGGGTTATGAAGAAATGAAACGTATAACTGAGGGTATTCCAAAGTTTAATCTTGATAAAGTTCTTCATTTTGATCTAGAAAAGATTTATATGTATTGTGCGGTGAATTGCATTGAAAATCCTTATATTGCCAATTACATAAAGAAAAGAAAACAAATAGAAGATGAAGAGAATACTAATGAAAGGGAAGAGACTTCCCAATACCCTCCTATTATTTCTTATGATGAATCAGGTAACGAGGAGGAGCCTCCTATTCAACCAATCTCATTAATAAGGAGCTCCAAAAAGAGGATTGAACCCACACATGATGTGGTGAAGAAGAAGAAAAGAAAAAGGAAGAGAGGTAAAAAGATATCTCTCCCAAATAAAGTTGCTCCTATTATTGTTGTGCCTCATGAAAATGAAGATGATACACTTTATGATGATCTCGTTATGCCTATTGCTTGTTGTGATGATTATGATTGGGAAGATAATGATACTTCTTATGATCTTGAAAATCTTTTTGGTACTTGCTTGGAAGAATATGATAATAATGTTTGCTATACTATTGGTGCTATCCATACTATTAATGATGAGAGTGATTATGCTTATGATACGAAAAGGCCCAAGCTTGGGGAAGCTATGTTTGATGAGGATGACATATTTGAGAATATATTTGCTGCAATTAATGTTTGTCCCAAGCTTGGGGATGCTATGTTTAATAATGATGATATTTTTAGCCTTCCATGTTTTGATATGCAAAGTGATTATGATGAGAACAAAGTTGCTACTTATGATGATTATTGTGATAAAACTTATGCTATAAAAAGTAGTGATGATTATATTTATAAAACTTGTCATGATTATGATTACCCTTTTCTGAACATTACTCTTTTAATGTGGAAACAATTTATAGTATTCAAGTCTCTTATGATACTCCCACTATTCCGATGAGAAGAATTTTGCTTATGTGGAGAGTAATAAAATTTCTATGCTTGTAGATCATGAAAAGAATGCTTTAGGTGCTGGTTATATTGTTGAATTCATTCATGATACTACTGAAAATTATTATGAGGGAGGAACATATGCTTGTAGGAATTGCAATAATATCAAGTTTCCTCTCTATGTGCTTAAAGTTTTGACGTTATGCTTGTTTTACCTTCCTATGCAAGTTGATTCTTGTTCCCATAAGTTGTTTGCTCACAAAATCCCTATGCATAGGAAGTGGGTTAGACTTAAATGTGCTAGTCATATTCTTCATGATGCTCTCTTTATGTTTCAATTCTTATCTTTATGTGAGCATCATTGAAATCATCATGCCTAGCTAGGGGCGTTAAACGATAGCGCTTGTTGGGAGGCAACCCAATTTTATTTTTATTCCTTGCCTTTTGTTCCTGTTTAGTAATAAATAATTCATCTAGCCTCTGTTTAGATGTGGTTTTATGCTTTTAATTAGTGTTTGTGCCAAGTAGAACCTTTGGGAAGACTTGGGGGAAGTCTTGTTGATCATGCTGTCAAAAACAGAAACTTTAGCGCTCACGAGAATTGATGCCATTTTTATTTGGAGAGTGCTATTTAGTTAATTCTTTTTGCAGATATTAATAGATAAATTCCTCAGGTCCAGAAATTTATTTGAGAATTTTATGAGTTCCATAAGTATACGTTTGATCCAGATTACTACAGACTGTTCTGTTTTTGACAGATTCTGTTTTTCGTGTGTTGTTTACTTATTTTGATGAATCTATGGCTAGTAAAATAGTTTATAAACCATAGAGAAGTTGGAATACAGTAGGTTTAACACCAATATAAATAAATAATGAGTTCATTACAGTACCTTGAAGTGGTGATTTATTTTCTTATACTAACGGAGCTTACGAGTTTTCTGTTGAATTTTGTGTTGTGAAGTTTTCAAGTTTTGGGTAAGGATTCGATGGACTATGGAATAAGGAGTGGCAAGAGCCTAAGCTTGGGGATGCCCAAGGCACCCCAAGGTAATATTTAAGGATAGCCAAGAGCCTAAGCTTGGGGATGCCCCAGAAGGCATCCCCTCTTTCGTCTTCGTTCATCGGTAACTTTACTTGGAGCTATATTTTTATTCGCCACATGATATGTGTTTTGCTTGGAGCGTCAATTTATTTTGGTAGAATTTTCTTGCTGTTATTTAGAATAATGTTTTGCATCTTTTATTTCAATAAAAGTGGCATTGATAGTCTTTACTATGCCTATGTTAGAAGTCCACATGTTGCTGTTTGAAAACAGAAAGTTTACCGCTGTTGCAATAATTCCCTAGAAAAGTCAGAATGTGATAAAATGTTGAAACCTTTTGAATATTAAGGTCTGATAAATTTAATACAGTGGGAATTTTATTTCATAATTTTTGGAGCTAGGGAAGTATGGATGTTGCAGCATTCTTTACAGACTATCCTGTTTAGGCAGATTGCTGTTATGTTTGCATTGTTTGCATATGTTTGCTTCTTTAATGATTCTATTTGAGGATAGGACTATTAAATATGCAGAAGCATTTAGTGCAATGTTGAAAAATAATTTTAGAGATTTTCTACAGTAGAGTATGATAAGGTTTTTGGTAATGGTTTATACTAACTTATCTCACGAGTCCTTGTTGAGTTTTGCGTGGATGAAGCTTTTGAGATTTAGGGAGACCGTGATATGAGAGGAATTAAGGAGACACATAAGCTCAAGCTTGGGGATGCCCAAGGCACCCCAAGATAATATTTCAAGAAGTCTCAAGCGTCTAAGCTTGGGGATGCCCCGGTTGGCATCCCACCTTTCTTCTTCAACAACTATCGGTTAGTATCGGTTGATCCTAAGTTTTTGCTTCTTCACATGATGTTTGCTATTCTTAGAATGTCATTTTATTTTGCTTTGCTTGCTGTTTGAATAAATACCAAGATCTGAAATTATTAAATGTTAGAGAGTCTTCACATAGTTGCATAATTATTCGACTACTCATTGATCTTCACTTATATCTTTCGGAGTAGTTTGTCATTTGCTCTAGTGCTTCACTTATATCTTTTAGAGCATGGTGGTAGTTTTATTTTGAAGAAATAGATGAACTCTCATGCTTCACTTATATTATTTTGAGAGTCTTAAATAGCATGGTAATTTGCTTAAAATCCTAATATGCTAGGTATTCAAGAATAATAAAATTCTCTTATGAGTGTGTTGAATACTATGAGAAGTTTGATACTTGATAATTGTTTTGAGATATGGAGATGGTGATATTAGAGTCATGCTAGTTGAGTAGTTGTGAATTTAAAGAATACTTTTGTTGAAGTTTGTGATTCCCGTAGCATGCACGTATGGTGAACCGTTATGTGACGAAGTCGGAGCATGATTTATTTATTGATTGTATTCCTTATGAGTGGCGGTCGGGGACGAGCGATGGTCTTTTCCTACCAATCTATCCCCCCTAGGAGCATGTGCGTAATACTTTGCTTTGATAACTTCTAGATTTTTGCAATAAGTATATGAGTTCTTTATGACTAATGTTGATTCCATGGATTATACGCACTCTCACCCTTCCACCTTTGCTAGCCTCTCTAATACCGCGCACCTTTCGCCGGTATCATACACCTACCATATACCTTCCTCAAAACAGCCACCATACCTACCTATTATGGCATTTCCATAGCCATTTCGAGATATATTGCCATGCAACTTTCCACCGTTCCGTTTATTATGACACACATTCATCATTGTCATATTGCTTAGCATGATCATGTAGTTGACATAGTATTTGTGGCAAAGCCACCGTTCATAATTCTTTCATACATGTCACTCATGCATCATTGCACATCCCGGTACACCGCCGGAGGCATTCATATAGAGTCATACTTTGTTCTAGTATCAAGTTGTAATCATTGAGTTGTAAATAAATAGAAGTGTGATGATCATCATTAATAGAGCATTGTCCCAAATAAAAAAAAGAAAGGCCAAAAAAGGGAAGGCCAAATAAAAAAAGAGAAAGGCCATAAAAAAAGAAAGGCCAAATAAAAAAAGGAGAAAGGCCAAATAAAAAAAGGAAGGCCAAATAAAAAAATAGAAAATAAAATAAAAGGGACAATGCTACTATCCTTTTTCCACACTTGTGCTTCAAAGTAGCACCATGATCTTCATGATAGAGAGTCTCCTATGTTGTCACTTTCATATACTAGTGGGAATCTTTCATTATAGAACTTGGCTTGTATATTCCAATGATGGGCTTCCTCAAAATGCCCTAGGTCTTCATGAGCAAGCAAGTTGGATGCACACCCACTAGTTTCTTTTGTTGAGCTTTCATACATTTATAGCTCTAGTGCATCCGTTGCATGGCAATCCCTACTCACTCACATTGATATCTATTGATGGGCATCTCCATAGCCCGTTGATACGCCTAGTTGATGTGAGACTATCTTCTCCCTTTTTGTCTTCTCCATAACCACCATTCTATCCCACCTATAGTGCTATACCCATGGCTCACGCTCATGTATTGCGTGAAGATTGAAAAAGTTTGAGAACATCAAAAGTATGAAACAATTGCTTGGCTTGTCATCGGGGTTGTGCATGATTTAAATATGTTGTGTGGTGAAGATGGAGCATAGCCAGACTATATGATTTTGTAGGGATAACTTTCTTTGGCCATGTTATTTTGACAAGACATAATTGCTTTGTTAGTATGCTTGAAGTATTATTATTATTATGTCAATATGAACTTTTGTCTTGAATCTTATGGATCTGAATATTCATGCCACAATTAAGAAGAATTACATTGGAATTATGCCAATTAGCATTCCACATCAAAAATTATCTTTTTTATCATTTACCTACTCAAGGACGAGCAGGAATTAAGCTTGAGGATGATTGATACGTCTCCAACCTATCTATAATTTTTGATTGCTCCATGCTATATTATCTACTATTTTGGGCAATACTGGGCTTTATTTTCCACTTTTATATTATTTTTGGGAGTAACCTATTAACCGGAGGCCCAGCCCAGATTTGCTGTTTTATGCCTATTTCAGTGTTTTGAAGAAAAGGAATATCAGACGGACTCGAAACGGAACGAAATCAACTGGAGAAGTTATTTTTGGAAGGAAACACACCTGATGGACTTGGACCCCACATGAAGGAAGGAACTAGGTTCTCACGAGGGTGGGGGGCGCCCCCCTCCCTAGGGCGCGCCCCCTGTCTCATGGGGCCCTCGTGGCTCCCCTGACGTACCTCCTGCTCCCATATATACCTATGTGACCTAAAACTTCTAGAACGAGAGAATAGATCGGGAGTTCCGCCGCCGGAAGCCTCCGTAGCCACCAAAAGTCAATCGGGACCCTGTTCCGGCACCCTGCCGGAGGGGGGAACCCTCACCGGTGGCCATCTTCATCATCCCGGTGCTCTCCATGACGAGGAGGGAGTAGTTCTCCCTCGGGGCTGAGGGTATGTACCAGTAGCTATGTGTTTGATCTCTCTCTCTCTCTCGTGTTCTTGAGATGATACGATCTTGATGTATCGCGAGCTTTGCTATTATAGTTGGATCTTATGTTTCTCCTCCCCCTCTTCTCTCTTGTAATGAATTGAGTTTTCCCCTTGAAGTAATATTATCGGATTGAGTCTTTAAAGACTTGAGAACACTTGATGTATGTCTTGCCGTGGATATCTGTGGTGACAATGGGATATCACGTGATTCACTTGATGTATGTTTTGGTGACCAACTTGCGGGTTCCGCCCATGAACCTATGCATAGGGGTTGGCACACGTTTTCGTCGTGATTCTTCGGTAGAAACTTTGGGGTACTCTTTGAGGTCCTTTGTGTTGGTTAAATGGATGAATCTGAGATTGTGTGATGCATATCGTATAATCATACCCACGGATACTTGAGGTGACATTGGAGTATCTAGGTGACATTAGGGTTTTGATTGATTTGTATCTTAAGGTGTTATTCTAGTATGAACTCTAGGGTTGTTTGTGACACTTATAGGAATAGCCCAATGGATTGATTGGAAAGAATAACTTTGAGGTGGTTTCGTACCCTACCATAATCTCTTCGTTCGTTCTCCACTATTAGTGACTTTGGAGTGACTCTTTGTTGCATGTTGAGGGATAGTTATGTGATCCAATTATGTTAGTATTGTTGAGGGAACTTACACTAGCGAAAGTATGAACCCTAGGCCTTGTTTCAACACATTGCAATACCGTTTACGCTCACTTTTATCACTTGCTACCTTGCTGTTTTTATTATTTCAGATTACAAAAAACTATTATCTACCATCCATATTGCACTTGTATCACCATCTCTTCGCCGAACTAGTGCACCTATACAATTTACCATTGTATTGGGTGTGTTGGGGACACAAGAGACTCTTTGTTATTTGGTTCCAGAGTTGCTTGAGATAGACCATCTTCATCCTACGCCTCCTACAGATTGATAAACCTTAGGTCATCCACTTGAGGGAAATTTGCTATTGTCCTACAAACCTCTGCACTTGGAGGCCCAACAACGTCTACAAGAAGAAGATTGTGTAGTAGACGTCCGACCTATTAATTAGAATATGAAATTTTAGCACATGCATAAGGAAAATTTCCATGTGCTACAGCCAGGAGGGAAGGGCAGGTTGTGAGGTCGAACTTTTGTACAATGCTGATATGTCCATTTTGCATCATGCTTTTATATCGATATTTATTGCATTATGGACTGTTATTTCACTTTATGTCACAATACTTATGTCCATTCTCTCTTATTTTACAAGGTTTACATAAGGAGGGAGAATGCGGGCAGCTGGAATTCTGGGCTGGAAAAGGAGCAAATATTAGAGACCTATTCTGCGCAACTCCAAAAGTCCTGAAACTCCATGAAACATCTTAAAATAAATAAAGAAAAATCCTCACCAAAGATGAAGGACAGGGGGCCCACACCCTGCTCACAAGGGTGGGGGGCGCCCCCCTAGGGCGCGCCCCTCTACCTCGTGGGCCCCCTGGTGGCTCTCCGACGTCCATCTTCTCCTATATGAAGTCTTTCGATGAGAAAAAAATAAGAAGGAACTTTTCGGGATGAGACTCCGCCGCCACGAGGCGGAACCTTGGCGGAACCAATCTAGAGCTCCGACAGAGCTGTTCTGCCAGGGAAACTTCCCTCCGAGAGGGGGAAATCATCACCATCGTCATCACCAACGCTCCTCTCATCGGGAGAGGGCAATCTCCATCAACATCTTCACCAGCACCATCTCATCTCCAAACCCTAGTTCATCTCTTGTATCCAATTCTTGTCTCAAAGTCCAGGATTGGTGCTAGTAGGTTGCTAGTAGTGTTGATTACTCCTTGTAGTTGATGCTAGTTGGTTTATTTGGTGGAAGATCATATGTTCAGATCCTATATTCATGCCCCAATCATGAGCTCTCAAGAGAAATGATCATTCAAAAATTTTATGCTCGGCTTTCTGAAAACAATCGCACCATGCTCGATACTTCTTGTGCTAGCTCTTTTATGATGAAGACTATTGAATTCAGATGGAATTTATTGGATAGAATTAAATGCAACTCTGAAGATAGGGACCTCGACGAAGGTAAGGAGTCAGGTATGACACCTAAGTTTGACTGTGTTAAATCTTTTATGGACACCGATATTTTCCGTAAGTTTAGCACTAAATATGGACTTGACTCTGAGATAGTAACTTCTTTCTGTGAATATTTTGCTACTTATGTTGATCTCCCTAAGGAGAAGTGGTTTAAATATCATCCTCCCATAGAAGTAAAAGTAGCTGCACCTATTAAAGTTGAAGAAAAGACTGTCACTTATAATGATCCTATTGTTCCTACTTCTTATGTTGAGAAACCACCTTTACCTGTTAGAATAAAGGATCATGCTAAAGCTTCAACTGTTGTTCGTAAAAGCAATATTATAACTTATACACCTCTTGAGCAAATTAAAGTAGAACCTAATATTACTATTGTTAAAGATCTCTTGTCTGATAATATTGATGGGCATGTTATTCAGTTCGAAGGTGAAACTGCTAGAATTGCTAAACCTTGTGATAAAGATAAACATAGACCTGTGGTAGGCGTGCCTGTTATTTCTGTTAAAATAGGAGATCATTGTTATCATGGCTTATGTGATATGGGTGCGAGTGCTAGTGTTATACCGCATACTTTATATGAAGAAATTAAGAATGAAATTGCACCTGTTGAGTTAGAAGGTATTGATGTCACAATTAAACTTGCCAATAGAGATACTATTTCACCAATTGGAATTATTAGAGATGTTGAAGTCTTGTGTGGGAAAACTAAATATCCTGCTGATTTTCTTGTTCTTACTTCTCCACAAGATAGCTTTTGTCCCATTATATTTGGTAGACCCTTCTTAAATACTGTCAATGCTACCATAGATTGCACAAAGAATGTTGTTACTATTGGCTTGGATGATATGGTTCATGAGTTTAATTTCTCTAAATTTAGTAAACAACATCATGAGGAAGAATTACCTAGTAAGGATGAAATTATTGGTCTTGCTTCTATTGTCGTACCTCCTAGTGATCCTTTAGAACACTATTTGCTAGACCATGAAAATGATATGTTCATGAATGAAAGAAGGGAAATAGATGAAGTGTTCTTTAAACAGGAACCTATTCTGCATCACAACTTACCTGTTGAAATCTTAGGGGATCCTCCTCCACCCAAGGGTGATCCCGTGTTTGAGCTTAAACCTTTGCCTGATAATCTTAAATATGCTTATCTTGATGAAAAGAAGATATATCATGTTATTATTAGTACTAACCTTTCAGAGCATGAAGAAGAAAGATTATTGAAAACTCTGAAGAAGCACCGTGCTGCTATTGGATATACTCTTGATGATCTTAAGGGCATTAGTCCCACACTATGTCAACATAAAATGAATTTGGAAGAAGATGCCAAACCAGTTCATGATCCTCAACGACGTCTGAATCCTAAAATGAAAGAAGTGGTAAGAAAAGAAATATTAAAGCTTCTGGAGGCAGGTATAATCTATCCCGTTGCTGATAGTGAGTGGGTAAGTCCTGTCCATTGTGTCCCTAAGAAGGGAGGTATTACTGTTGTTCCTAATGATAAAGATGAATTAATTCCACAAAGAATTATCACAAGCTATAGGATGGTAATTGATTTCCGCAAATTAAATAAAGCTACTAAGAAAGATCATTACCCCTTACCTTTTATTGATCAAATGCTAGAAAGATTATGCAAACATACACACTATTGCTTTCTAGATGGTTATTCTGGTTTCTCTCAAATACCTGTGTCGGCTAGAGATCAATCAAAGACTACTTTTACATGCCCTTTTGGTACTTTTGCTTATAGACGTATGCCTTTTGGTTTATGTAATGCACCTGCTACCTTTCAAAGATGCATGATGGCTATATTCTCTGACTTTTGTGAAAAGATTTGTGAGGTTATCATGGATGACTTTTCCGTCTATGGTTCCTCTTTTGATGATTGCTTGAGCAATCTTGATCGAGTTTTGCAGAGATGTGAAGAAACTAATCTTGTCTTGAATTGGGAAAAGTGCCACTTTATGGTTAATGAAGGTATTGTCTTGGGGCACAAAGTTTCTGAAAGAGGTATTGAAGTTGATAAAGCCAAGGTTGATGCTATTGAAAAGATGCCATGTCCCAAGGACATCAAAGGTATAAGAAGTTTCCTTGGTCACGCCGGATTTTACAGGAGGTTCATTAAGGACTTCTCAAAAATTTCTCGGCCTCTGACTAATTTATTGCAAAAAGATATACCATTTGTCTTTGATGATGATTGTGTAGAGGCATTTGAAATACTTAAGAAAGCATTAGTCTCTGCACCTGTTGTTTAGCCACCTGATTGGAATTTACCCTTTGAAATTATGTGTGATGCTAGTGATTATGCTGTAGGTGCTGTTCTAGGGCAAAGAGTTGATAAGAAATTAAATGTTATTCATTATGCTAGTAAGACTCTAGACAATGCTCAAAGAAATTATGCTACTACTGAAACAGAGCTTTTAGAAGTTGTATTTGCTTGTGATAAGTTCAGACCTTATATTGTTGATTCTAAAGTAACTATTCACACTGATCATGCTGCTATTAAATACCTTATGGAAAAGAAAGATGCTAAACCTAGACTTATTAGATGGGTTCTCTTGCTACAAGAATTTGATTTGCATATTGTTGATAGAAAGGGAGCTGAGAATCCTGTTGCAGATAACTTGTCTAGGTTAGAGAATATTCTTGATGACCCACTACCTATTAATGATAGCTTTCCTGATGAACAATTAAATGTTATAAGTACTTCTCGTAGTACTCCATGGTATGCTGATTATGCTAATTATATTGTTGCTAAATTTATACCACCTAGCTTCACATACCAACAAAAGAAAAGGTTCTTCTATGACTTGAGACATTACTTTTGGGATGACCCACATCTTTATAAAGAAGGAGTACATGGTGTTATTAGACATTGTGTACCTGAGCATGAACAGGAACAGATCCTACGCAAGTGTCATTCCGAGGCTTATGGAGGACACCACGCTGGAGATAGAACTGCACATAAGGTATTGCAATCTGGTTTTTATTGGCCCACTCTCTTCAAGGACGCCCGTAAGTTTGTCTTGTCTTGTGATGAATGTCAAAGAATTGGTAATATTAGTAGACGTCAAGAAATGCCTATGAATTATTCACTTGTTATTGAACCGTTTGATGTTTGGGGCTTTGATTATATGGGACCTTTTCCTACCTCTAATGGATACACACATATTCTACTTGTTGTTGATTACGTTACTAAGTGGGTAGAAGCTATTCCAACTAGTAGTGTTGATCATAACACTTCTATTAAAATGCTTAAAGAAGTTATTTTCCGAGGTTTGGAGTCCCTAGATATTTAATGACTGATGGTGGTTCACACTTTATTCATGGTGCTTTCCGTAAAATGCTTGCTAAATATGATGTTAATCATAGAATTGCATCTCCTTATCACCCACAGTCTAGTGGTCAAGTAGAGTTGAGCAATAAAGAGCTCAAATTAATTTTGCAAAATACTGTTAATAGGTATAAAAAGAATTGGTCCAAGAAACTTGATGATGCATTGTGGGCTTATAGAACTGCATATAAAAATCCTATGGGTATGTCTCCGTATAAAATGGTTTATGAAAAAGCATGTCACTTACCTCTCGAACTAGAACATAAGGCATATTGGGCTATTAAAGAGCTTAACTATGATTTTAAACTTGTCGGTGAAAAGAGGTTATTTGATATTAGCTCACTTGATGAATGGAGAACCCAAGCTTATGAAAATGCCAAGTTGTTTAAAGAAAAAGTTAAAAGATGACATGACAAAAGGATACAAAAGCGTGAGTTTAATGTAGGTGATTATGTATTGCTATACAACTCTCATTTAAGATTTTTTGCAGGAAAACATCTCTCTAAATGGGAAGGCCCCTATGTTATAGAAGAGGTCTATCGTTCCGGTGCCATAAAAATCAACAACTTCGAGGGCATAAATCCGAAGGTGGTAAACGGTCAAAGAATCAAACATTATATCTCTGGTAATCCCGTAAATGTTGAAACCAATATTATCGAAACCGTAACCCCGGAGGAATACATAACAGACACTTTCCGGAACGTTTCAGACTCCGAAAAGGAATAGGTATGTGGTACGGTAAGTAAACCGACTCCAAGACAATTTTTAAGGCAATATTTCTCTGTTTTGGAATATTTAGAAAAATAGAAAAATAAGTAGCAGTCCGGGAAGGACACGAGGGCCCCACGAGGGTGGTGGGCGCGCCCTACCCCCTGGGCGCGCCCCCCTACCTCGTGAGCACCTCGTGTGCCTTCCGGACTCCGTTTTCTTGCACGATACGTATTTTGCTCGGTAAAATTTCATTATATAACCTCCCGGAGGTTTTGACTCCCGTATCACGCAAATATTCTCTGTTTTCATTTCGAGCTGTCCCGTTGCAGATTAAATCATCATGTCTTCCCAGGATTCGGAAGGAGAAAGCTATGTGGATGATTACTTAGCAAATCCAAAGGTCTATGGAGATGTGGAACATGATGGATGGACCACGGAGGAAGAAGAGGACTATCAACCCAAGGGGAAGGAGGAGACGAGCTCAGATGAAGATGAAGCACCTTTACCTCAACCTGGGGACATGCACGTGGAGTTCAAAAAGTCAAGTCTCCCTGATAGGGTAAAGAAACCCAAGTTCCAGTTTATCCCTTTTCGTCTCTTGCAGGAAAATAAGCAGGACCTATGCAAAAAGAAATTAACCCTGGAGTGGGAGATTGATGATCTGAGGGATCAAAATGCCGTCCTCAAGCGCAAATTAAGGGAGAAGCCTAAGCCATCAACTAAGCCAACATCACCACCACCTTCTTCACCGACAAAGGAGATATAATCACATGGGTATGGGCACTCCCCTTGGCAACTGCCAAGCTTGGGGGAGGTGCCCCGATATCGTATCACCATCACAACTCCTATCTTTATCGTTTTTCTTAGTTCGATCCTATTAGTAGTATCTTGATCTAGTAGAATAAAGTTTATGGCATGATCTAGTTTTGAGTTTGCTTTATGATCTCTCTTTGTAATCGAGTCCGTTAGCTATATATAATAAAGATTAGTGTTGAGTCAAGGGCTTGATTATTTTGCCATGATCTTGGGTGAATAAAATAAAAGAGAAAAAGAATAAAAAGAAACAAAGAGTTCATATTGATCTTATTGAGAGTAATGACTTCCCATAGAAAGAGTATGATGACTAAAAGTTGTTGGGAGTTGGCAGACATAGCTTTGGTCATTGTTGCAATTAATAGGAAGTAATAAGGAAAGAGAGGTTTCACATATAGATATATTATCATTGACATCTTTTATGATTGGGAGCACTCATTAAAATATGACATGCTAAAGGGTTGATGTTGGACAAGGAAGACAACGTAATGAGTTATGTCTTTCTTATATCTGAGATAAAGTATGTTGTCATGGATCCTCTAACTTGTTGAGCTTGCCTTTCCCCCTCATGCTAGCCAAATTCTCAGCACCAAGTAGAAATACTACTTGTGCTTCCAAACACCCTTAAACCAGTTTTTCCATGAGAGTCCACCATATCTACCTATGGATTGAGTAAGATCCTTCAAGTAAGTTGTCATCGGTGCAAAGCAATAAAAATTGCTTTAAATATGTATGATTGATTGGTGTGGGAGAAATAAGCTTTATACGATCTTGTGATGTGGAAGTAATAAAAGTGACGGACTGCATAATAAAGGTTCATATCACAAGGGGCAATATAAAGTGACGTTCTTTCGCATTGAGATTTTATGCATCCAACCATAAAAGCGCATGGCAACCTCTGCTTTCCTCTGCGAAGGGCCTATCCTTTATTATTATCTTCTACCTTATGCAAGAGTCATGGTGATCTTCACCTTTTCTTTTTCATTTTATCCTTTGGCAAGCTCAGCATGTTGGAAAGAACATGATATATATATATATATATATATATATATATATATATATATATATATATATAAATCTAATTGGATGTAGGGGAGCATGAACCATTATTATTGACATTACCCTTGAGGTAAAAGGTTGTCACTACTAGGGAAAAGACTATACACAGAATCTTACGAGCAGCGCGCTATAAAATCAGGCGCTGCTGCTAAGTAGCAGTAGCGCGGGCTGTGGAAACTCGCTGCTGAAACAAGTTTATCAGTAGCATGCGCACTCCAAGCGGCGCTACTGCTAAAATTCCCACGACGCCGCCACGAGGCCAGTTATAGCAGCAGCGCATTAAAATAGACAGTGCTACTGCTACGTAACGTAGCAACAGCGCATTCTGGCAATAATCGCTACTGCTAAATTAACTACAGATCTCACTAGCGCGCCTCATCCACAGATCACACTCACACACACTCGATCACGGTCTCCTCCTCACCCCCCGCGCCGCCGGTCCTCCCCCGTCGCCCCTCCCCCGTCGCCCTCCCCCGATCTGCGCCGCTGTAGCCTCATCCTCCTCGCTGGACTCGATACCGGCCTCCTCCTCCGTCCTTCCTCCACTAACCGCTGGCCGCCCCCTCCTCGCTCCGCCTTCCTCCTCGATCCGTCCTCCCTCCACTCGCCGCCGGCCGGCCCCTCCTCGCTCCGCCTCCTCCTCCGTCCTACTATCTTCTCCCTCCTCGAGTCGCCCCTCCTTGTCCCTCCTCCCTGATACATTTTGATTTAGTAGGCTTTCATATGTAACATTTTGATTTAGTTGATTTAGTATGCTAGTGGATTTAGTATGCTAGTTGATTTAGTATGCTAGTTGATTTAGTCGATTTAGTTGATATGATTCAGTTGATTTAGTAGGCTAGTTGATTTAGAACATTTTGATTTAGTTTATTTAGTAGGCTAGTTGATTTAGTTGATTTAGTAGGCTAGTTGATTTAGAACATTTTGATGTAGTTGATTTAGTAAAATGGCGTCACCACCCGCACCACTATGTCGACTGTGCAAGTCAAGGTGCGCCAGCAGCCTTGCAACTGGCAAGCTGTTCGGCATCTACTTCCATCTGAGTTTTCGTCATGCGGCGGTAAGAAATTAGATGAAATGTAACAACTATTTTATTTTTAGTGTTGGCATTACTGCATTGTGTCATTTTGCTTTTCTTACACAGATCGTCCCATGCAATGTGAGGTTGAAATTCAACAAGCTGACAGGAGACACTGTGACATTTGAGGCTCCTGGGGGGCCGTACACTATGGAGGTCGAGAAAGGACGCAATATGTTGCAGATTGGAGGAGATGGATGGGCCCGTTTCCTCGCTCGCATGCGTCTTACTGGTGGTGAGTTGATCAGATTCTCCTTCAGAGAAGAAAGACCCAAGCTGGTTGTCATTTATATCAACCTGGTGGAAGATGATGAAGATGATGAAGATGATGAAGATAATGAGGACCCACTCAATGAAGATGATGAGAACCCACTTCATGAAGCCATCATAGCTCAAAGAATGAGGCTGAGCGAGGAGGAGGTGTGTAACCTATGGGACATAATTCCGCCACGTGATGACTTTGTCGAGGTGCCATTCGTGACCCGCCTGACAAGTACCATGGTCGATCGGCATGAAATGATATGTTATACGTACTGCATGTAGTAATTTGATGATATATATATGCTTTATTGTTATACTTACAAATGCAAATTATCCAATTATATGCTTAGTGAATCCGATGATATGCTTAGTGTAGAGTCCAATGATATGCTTTGTGGAATCTAGTCGATGATATACTTTAGTGTAGAGTCTGATCACATGCTTAGGCTATTTATTAATTGATATATTTTTCTTATTCAGAGATTGCCAAAGAACCTATCTGTGAGTTGTGGTATCGAGCCTGATGAAGAAGGCTCAGTTGGACTACGCCTTACCGCAAGGGGCTCCATCACTACATGTACTTACCGCATGGGCACAGATGGTCGCACACACTTGAACTCGGTTGGGTGGAAGAGATTCCTCGTTGGCAAGAATCTTCGTGCTGGACAGGGCATCCTAATTACTATCAGGAACACCCACCGCCCAGGCTTGAGGATGATGATCGTCGTCGATATCATCTAGAACTACATATGTGTATGTGGCTATATCATCTAGAACTACATATGATGATAGTCGTCGATATCATGTAGAACTACATATGATGATCGTCGTCGATATCATCTAGAACTAAATATGATGATTGTCGTCGATGTCACCTTGTACTGCTTGAGGATGCATGTTGAGTATATATGAAATTGTTATCTAGTACTCCCTCGGTTCCACATTACTCGTTGTGGTTTGAGTTCAAATTTAAACTAAAACCACGACGAGTAATTTTGAACCGAGGGAGTACTACCTAGTACCTATAATGCTTTATGAAATTGATATCTAGTAGTACCTAGTATCTGGAAATTGCAGTTTATCGAAGCCGGAATGGGGAAATGATGAAAGATATAACAGTAGAGTTGGACCGGGAAATTGTTACAGCTAAGTAATAGCAGCGCGTTCCTGAAAAGCGCTGCTGCTATAGTCAATAGTGGTAGCGCGGGTACAGGCAGCACTACTCCTAAGAGTTAGCTGTAGTGCCTTATTGGTAGCGCGGGTACCCGCGCTGCTGATAGGCCTAAAACCCGCGCTGCTACTAGCCTTTTCCGATTAAAACTCCGTATCTTTCTCTGTGTCCGATTAAAACTCCATAACCACAAGTATTGCGTGAGTGTTAGCAATTATGGAGGACTAAATGATAGTTGAGTATATGGACTTGCTTTTTAGCTCTGACATAGACTCTTTCCGATGTTATGATAAATTGCAATTGGTTCAATGACTGAGATTATAGTTTGTCGGAGCCCAATAAGGTTTATGATTTATACTTTTGCATTATGAATAGATCATCACTTGAACATAAGTAATCATATGACAAAATCTATATATGTTGCTGTTATGAGAATAATCATGATGCATTCATGTCCGTACTTTATTTTTATCGACGCCTCTACCTCTAAACATGAGGACATATTTATTGTTATCGGCTTTTCGCTTGAGGACAAGCGAGGTCTAAGCTTGGGGGAGTTGATATGTCCATTTTGCATCATGCTTTTATATCGATATTTATTGCATTATGGATTGTTATTTCACTTTATGTCACAATACTTATGGCTATTCTCTCTTATTTTACAAGGTTTACATAAGGAGGGAGAATGCCGGCAGCTGGAATTCTAGGCTGGAAAAGGAGAAAATATTAGAGACCTATTCTGCGCAACTCCAAAAGTCCTGAAACTCCACGGAACATCTTAAAATAAATAAAGAAAAATCCTCGCCAAAGATGAAGGCCAGGGGGCCCACACCCTGCTCACGAGGGTGGGGGGCGCGCCCCCCTAGGGCGCGCCCCCTACCTCGTGGGCCCCCTGGTGGCTCTCCGACGTCCATCTTCTCCTATATGAAGTCTTTCGATGAGAAAAAAAATAAGAAGGAACTTTTCGGGACGAGACTCCGCCGCCACGAGGCGGAATCTTGGCGGAACCAATCTAGAGCTCCGGCAGAGCTGTTCTGCCGGGGAAACTTCCCTCCGGGAGGGGGAAATCATCACCATCGTCATCACCAACGCTCCTCTCATCGGGAGAGGGCAATCTCCATCAACATATTCACCAGCACCATCTCATCTCCAAACCCTAGTTCATCTCTTGTATCCAATTCTTGTCTCAAAGTCCGGGACTGGTGCTAGTAGTGTTGATTACTCCTTGTAGTTGATGCTAGTTGGTTTATTTGGTGGAAGATCATATGTTCAGATCCTATATGCATATTATTACCCCTCTGATTATAAACATGAATATGCTTTGTGAGTAATTACGTTTGTTCCTGAGGACAAGGGAGAAGTCTTGCTATCAGTAGTCATGTGAATTTGGTATTCGTTTGATATTTTGATAAGATGTATGTTGTCTAGCCTCTAGTGGTGTTATGTGAATGTCGACTACATAACACTTCACCATTATTTGGGCCTAGGAAGGCATTGGGAAGTAATAAGTAGATGATGGGTTGCTAGAGTGACAGAAGCTTAAACCCTAATTTATGCGTTGCTTCGTAAGGGGCTGATTTGGATCAATATGTTTCATGCTATGGTTAGGTTTACCTTAATACTTTTGTTGTAGTTGCGGATGCTTGCAATAGAGGTTAATCATAACTAGGATGCTTGTTCAAGTAAGAGCAGCACCCAAGCACCGGTCCACCCACATATCAAATTATCAAAGTATTGAACGCGAATCATATGAACATGATGAAAACTAGCTTGACGATATTCCCATGTGTCCTCGGGAGCGCTTTTCCTATTATAAGAGTTTGTTTCGGCTTGTCCTTTGCTACAAAAGGATTGGGCCACCTTGCTGCACTTTATTTACTTTTATTACTTGCTGCTCGTTACAATTTATCCTATCACAAAACTATCTGTTACCACTTATTTCAGTACTCACAGAGAATACCTTGCTGAAAACCGCTTATCATTTCCTTCTGCTCCTCGTTGGGTTCGACACTCTTACTTATCGAAAGGACTACAATAGATCCCCTATACTTGTGGGTCATCAAATGCCATGACAAAAATTCTGGCCCATTGACTAACGAAGCTGCAAAGAACATACGGAAGCAGACAAAATTATGGGAGCAAGGTGGGAAGATGACATTACGGTGGTGAGAAATGCTTCTCCCTTTATTACTAGGTATAGATAAGAAGGTTCCATCATGTTTTTTTTTTCTTTTCCCTTTATGTCTTTATTTTGTACCCTTTTTCTTTTAATTTTTTTACAGTTTCTATTGGCCATTATTCAATTTTCAATTTCTGAACATATTTTAAAATTCCAGGATATTCTATAACTTGGTGGATATTTTTATTTTGTGAACCTTTTTTCAAATTTACCATTTTTAAATTTCAATTGTTTCCCAAAATGTTATTTTTTTAATATAGAACAGTTACTAATCTCAAATTGTCATGTGTGCTAACAATTTTAGAAAATACATATTTTTAAATATTAATGAATATTTTTTAAAGTTCGTGATCATTTCTACAATTTGGAACACTTCTTTAGGTTTGTGATCACTCGTAATATTTTTTTTAAAGGAAAATTTTAAATCCATTAACAATTTAAATTCCAGAATTATATGAAAAATTCTAAGATATTTGAAAAATTGCAAACATTTTATGAACTTGGTTTAAATCCTCTATACTTTTTTTAATATTATTTAGAATTTGTCGACACCCTTTTAATTCACAAACATTGTTCAACTTTGGAAACATTTTATAAACTCTTGAGCACTTAAAAATCTGAAATAATTTTCAAAGTTCTCAACTAATTTTTAAATTAATGAACAGTTTCAAATGTATTTACATATATTTATATCGTACTACTTCCATAAATATGTGTCAATTTTTAAAATTTTTGAACATTCAAACAAATGTTTTTAAACATAGTACAGATGCAGGCGCTTATACATATGCACATACGCTCACCCTCTATGAATGCGCGGACACACCCTACTCGTATGAGCACCTTCGAGATATTGAGCCGACACATCATCTTCAGATTGACGAAGTCGCTACTAACACCTTCGTAGTCGACCTGAAAGTCTCCTCCCATTAAACGCACAACAACGAAAAGTCTGAATTAAATTTAGGAAAGTGCGAGCGCCAATGTCAAGTTTAGAACTTAAACCCTGATGGGTTAAGATACTACTGTCCGCCTAACCTGCCAACAAGTGGTTGGTTCGCATATTCACAAACTTTTGAAAAAAAATCACAAACATTGTCTTGTTTGTGAACATGTTTCCCAATTAATTAATTATTTTTAAATTGAATGATATTTTTTTAATTCATGAAGATATTCCTAGTTAGTCAAACTTTTTATAACTTGCATGATTTTTAAATTTTGTTGGATTTATAAATGAAAACACACAAAGAAAATAGAAAAGAAAAAATGTGAGCCGACCACCCCTTATTGGGCCGGGCCAAATTGTGCTGGTTATCTTCTCGTATCAGTAGAGAACTCCTATTGGACGCTTATTGGGGTGAGGACAGGCCACCCCCTTGGAATTCAGGGGGAGAGCTAGTATGAGGGGGTCCCTAACACGGCCGTCGAAGTCTGTTCATCTAAGATTATTGTTAAAAACATGTCCGATGCGAATTGATTTTTTCTACCATGTACTAAAATATGTTCAAAACATTTATTTGAAATAACGTACATCATATATTTGAAAAAAAATCAACATGTATAAAAATGTTCCACATCTATACACCATATATTAAAAATAGACATGAATTGAAAAAAAAGAAAAAGGAAAAATAAAATAAGCCCAATAAATAAACACAGAAAAACAAAGAAAACCCGGAAGAAACTCAAAAACAAAAACCACAGAAAAAGGAGACACAGCGCTAGAGAAGGAAACAGAACTACCGCAAGCAAACCCTTGAAATGGGCCGGCCCACATCACACGTACTGGTGTTTGCCGTATCAGTCCGCGTGAAGATTTATTTTCCACTTCTAACAGAAAAAACCACTCAAAAAGAAACTTCCAAGAGAAAAAGATTTACAGCTCAATTTTTTTAAATGATTTACTTGCAGATTATAACAGAATTTCTTTCTAGTCACAAGTACTTCCGTATATCTTTTTGATCCGCGATGGTCTCGTCAGTCCGATGTCGTCAGTCGTTGTTGACCCGTTAAGCACGTTTTCTCACTTGCATCCCTTTAGACTAGGACTGATTATGTTTGTGCCGATGTTCATGATCGGTCGCACGACTTTATATAACTGGCTAAAATGTCTTACTTTCTGGGAGTTCCACATAATTTCCCTCGGGGAAAATCAATCATAGCTACATCATGCGTTTTTCTTCTTGCTTGCCAATCTAACTAAAAAGTGTCATCTAGCTAATTTACTAAATTACTTAGTGCTCTTGCAACGGACTAACAGTAACACTAAATCTGGCGTAGTAGTAAATCAGTTCGCTAAATCCAGCTGGTTCATTGAACAAATCTCTCTCTCTCTCTCTCTCTCTCTCTCTCTCTCTCTCTCTCTCTCTCTCTCTCTCTCTCTCTCTCTCTGTCTCAATGTCCTACTTTCAGGGAGTTCGACATAATTTCCCTCGTGAAAAATCAATCACGGTTATATCGTGCATTTTTCTTAATGCGGGCCGAAAGCTAACTAAAAAGTGTCATCTAGCTAATTTACTAAGCCACTTCGTGCTCTTGTAACGAACAAACACTAACTCCGGCGTGCTAAATCAGTTCGCTAGACCCAGCTGATTCATTAAACAAATACATATATGATATATTCTACTCCATAATCCATCTCTCTCTCTCTCTCTCTCTCTCTCTCTATATATATATATATATATATATATATATATATATGTAGTTGTTGAGGAAAAACAAACAATGAGTGCCTGGCCGTTGACCCTCGCCAGCGCAATGTTCTCTGCCGCTGTTGTGGTTGCCGCGCTGCTGCCGCCGTTGTGCGCCGTGGCGCGTGCACCGGCTCCGGCAGCTACCCAGGGGGGGAGTGGCTGCACCACCCACTGCGGCAACATCAGCATCCCGTACCCGTTCGGGGTGGAGCCTGGCTGCTACCACGAGAGCGGCTTCAACCTCACCTGCAACCAGTCCTACAGCCCGCCCCATCTCTTCCTCGGCGACGGCACCGTACAGGTGCTCGACATCGATCTGCCCAACGGCACGGTGCGTATCAACAGCACCTCGCTGGATATCCTCTATGACGACATCGGAAACGTAAGCCGCCTCACATGGCGCGCCGGCGGCCTGGGATACGCCGGCGACGGGCCATACTTTGTTGCCGGAGCAGGGCAGAACAACTTAGTAGCACTCGGATGCGGCGTCCAAGTCATCCTCTTGGGACAGAACAACACCCTTGTCAGCTCTTGCTCTCCTTTCTGCCCGGGCACAGGTTACATGGATATGAGGACCTGCTCCGGCATCAGCTGCTGCCAGGCAGCCATACTTGAGGATCGCGCTTCCTACGGACTCCAGGTTCAACGGGTTGGTTTCGGTGATTATAGATACCAGGTCAATGTGTTAATTGTGGAATCGGACTATTTGCTTAACTTGACGGAGTATTCTTATCAAAATAACGCGTACACAGCCCCCACAATGCTGACCTGGGCGATCAACAGCTCGATATGTGATACCAGTGGGTCGTCGCCTTCGTGCCGCAGTGATCACAGTTTCTGCCAAAACTACACCACAGTTTTTGATCAAGGTCTTCTTTATGGTTATGAGGACGATGGTGATCCTGGTGATCATCAACGGCATAACTGCAGGTGTGCTGGTGGTTACCAGGGCAATCCATACATCTCCCATGGCTGCTATGGTAATAGTAACACACTGCTCAAATATTTCTTTCTTTTTTCTGGATGCTCAAACTAATTTACTTTATTTAGCCACCGCACCTAGCTAGATAGAGTGTTTTCCGAGTAAACATACGAAAATGGCACATTGCCCAAGCACAAAAATGTGATGGCATAATGAAGATACATGTCAGCTCCATAAGTATATGGCAAAGTCGCCGTAAAGAAAGATATGTGGCAAATCAATAATTGTGGAAAATTGCATTATGAAGAACTTAATCTTTTGCCAGCCAAAACACTAATAGAATGAAGCTTCAAATAGTATAGTTCTCGTGGCACATAACCCAAATTTTTATTACTGAAATTGATGGCCAAAGTTGAACCTCAAAATACATAAGCGCCTTATAAATTAAGATGGAATGAGTACAATATGCGTATACATCGGGGATTTGCTATTTCTCAGTCACTTTAAAAAAAACATTAATAGATATGTTTCCTCGCTCACAGTAATACAAATCATCAAAGCCACTAGATCTAGAAGCTCACTCCACCAAGAGGTATCCGATCTGGACCTTGAGAGCCTCCACCATGCAGTATGTAGTAGCCGCAGCTTGTATTCTAAGTGGACTTATCCATGCCACAATTATCAGTTTAGTTATGACACTTTTTAAATATTACATCACTTGTTTTTGAAACTATATGGAATCAATTTATAATCTTTACCATATCTGGAAATCAAATAATTGGAAATCAAGTCTTCAATTCCACGACAGCTTGCGCGGCATTGACCTGTAAATAGTTGTTTCTTAGCCGACCGACTTGTGTGTTTATATACATTTTCTACTCATTGACTACATGAACCTACATCGGTATAACTAATTTCGGTTTTTTCTATGTTGTGGTACATCTAGATATCAACGAATGTGATTATCCAGACATCTATCCATGTTACGGCAATTGCAGAAACACACAGGGAGAATATGATTGTCAGTGCCCTCCTGGCTTCATGGGCAATGCTTCTACACCAAATGGATGTGAAGGTACAGATCAGCTTAATTGATAGCTTTATGCTTATTTGTTCACTACGATGTTATATAGGGACCCCGAATATTTTTGTAGTTCTACTACCTGCAGAATAGTCCAACTAGTTACCTATTTAGCATGCATATTGCTTATTCATTCATACTTTTATGTGCTTTGCCCAGACATTGACGAATGTAAACACAAGGAAACATATCCATGTTATGGAATCTGCATCAATTTGCCTGGGACATTCCATTGCCGGTGTCAAGATGGTGCGTATGGAGATCCATTGATGAAATTGGGATGCGTCAGCGTCAGAACGAAAAGGCCATTTACAGGTAATGATAGCATATTTTTATAATGATCATCAATCTATTATTTTTTGAAGAATTCAGTTGCCCGAAATTAACAACTTTGTATTTTCGTCTATGATACCATATTTTACAGGTTTGGGCATAGGTCTTGTGGCTAGTGGCAGCTCAATCATTTTACTTTTAGTGCTCGCCACCCCGTTTATAGCACGCAAAATGAAGTTAAATAGGGCAAACAAACTGAAAAGAAGATTGTTCAAGCAAAATCATGGGTTGCTATTGCAACAACTAATATCCCAGAAAACAGATTTTGGTGAAAGGATGATCATTCCTTTGTTGGATCTAGAGAAGGCCACAAACAATTTTGATAGAACTCGTGAGGCTGGCGGCGGAGGCCACGGTGTTGTGTATAAAGGAATTTTAGACCTACAGGTTGTCGCCATCAAGAAATCCAAGATCGTCGTACAGAGAGAAATCGATGACTTCATAAACGAGGTTGCAATTCTTTCCCAAATCAACCATAGAAATGTTGTTAAGCTAATCGGATGTTGTCTTGAGACAGAAGTCCCATTACTAGTTTATGAGTTCATTTCAAATGGTACTCTTGATCACCATCTTCATGTTGAAGGCCCAATGTCACTGTCATGGGATGATCGAACAAGGATTGCGCTTGAAGTTGCTAGAGCTCTTTCTTATCTCCATTCTGCTGCTTCGATGCCAATTTATCACAGGGATATTAAATCAACCAACATACTTCTTGATGATAATTTGACAGCAAAGGTATCAGACTTTGGAGCTTCAAGATACATCCCAATCGACCAAACCGGGGTGACTACAGCCGTGCAAGGAACGATAGGCTACTTAGACCCCATGTACTATTATACCGGTCGCCTAACAGACAAGAGTGATGTTTTCAGTTTTGGTGTTCTTCTTGTAGAACTCCTAACTAGAAGAAAACCATGCCTCTACCGTAGTGGTGGCAACGACGATGTTAGTCTCGTTTCACATTTTGTTTCACTACTCGCAGAAGGCAACCTTGATGAGATAATAGATCCTCAACTCATAGAAGAGGAAAATGGGGAAGTCCAGGAGGTAGCTATGCTAGCAGCGATGTGCATTAAATTGAAGGGAGAAGAGCGGCCTACCATGAGGGAAGTGGAGATGAAACTTGAAATTCTGAGAGTTAACATGCGTGCGGCACCTGATACTGCTGCACCAAGGAGATATGATGGAGGTCAAGATGGATCTCTATGGATGCCAGCTGAAGGAGTTGTTGTGGAAGCAAGCAGGCAATACACTATGGAGGAAGAAATATTATTGTCTGCAAGTTATCCTCGATGATCTTGCCGCAGTGTCCTTGACAGCTTGATGTTTTGCACCTTTGCTTCTGATGCATCGCAAGTGAAATAGTGAGTTGAAGGAAAAATAGAAGCAGGACAATACAAGCCGTGTGCTTCTTTCTTTGTATTCTAACAAATTACGTATTTTATTAAGGAAGCCCTTAGCTACTGGAATCTCCAACCTCTTACTAATGCATATTTAGTGTGCGATGGTTTTAGTTTTGGTTTCATGTCAAATTATTTTAAATTTTAGGAAACTCTTCCATGTCAAATACTTGGATATCAAAAGCTTTGGTTCCAGGAAGTAAATCATAACCTTCAATATGTTTCTATGTTGATTCTAAAAAAAGGTTATGTTATGCACTAGTAGAAAACAGGGCTTTGGTCCAGGCCGGATCAGCCCATTAGTCCCGCTTCAGTCCAGAACCGGGACATTGGTCCCGGTTCATGAGCCCAGGGGGCCGGCCGGGCCACGTGGGCCATTGGTCCCGGTTCATCTGGACCTTTTGGTCCCTGTTGGTGGGATGAACCGGGACCAATGGGCCTCGCTCCTGGCCCACCACCATTGGTTCCGGTTGGTGGCTTGAACCGGGACCAAAGGCTCCCCTTTAGTCCCGGCTCATGTCACCAACCGGGACCAATGAGGTGCCTATATATACCCCTCGCTCGCGAGCAGAGCACCCCAGTGCTCTATTTTTCTCTGACCGAGGGGGAGAGGGCTTGGTGTGGTGCTCTAACTCACCTCCTATGCACACAAGGTGTTCGATGGAATGCCCGAGCCATACTACTTAAGCTTTCTCCTCTCCAAGCTCGACCTCCAAGCTCCATTTTCCATAATATTTGTCTAGGTTTAGCGGTCCGTCACGCCCCATCCCCGTCTTCACCGCCGTCGATCACCCGCGCCGAGCTCATCGCCGGCACCACCGTGGTGAGCCTCTTGTTCTTATCTTCTTTCTGAAAGGAAAAATATTCTTACTTGTATGTTTACATAGATACTTGTATTATTTTCTTACTTTTATTATTGCATCTTATATAGTGCGATGGTTTTGGTATCCGCCCCCGTCGGCCCTCGTCCTGTCTATGATTCGGATGTGGTATATATATTATCTTTATAACTATTGGTTCATTTATTGTTTATGAAAATTATGCCGACCAACGTGACATAGATTTTATTTATGTAGGATGTATGTGAATCGGAAATGCCAACCGACCCTATTGTCGAGAGGTTAAATTTAGTTGAAAAAGAAAACAATTTGTTGAAGGAAAAAATAAAAAAATTGAGGAGGAGAAGATGATATTGGAGTTGCATGTTGCGGATGTCGTCGATGATCATAAGATCAAGATGGATGCAATGCGCTTGAAGATTAGAAAGATTAGAAAATATGCCATTCATACCGAGGCTTGGTATCATTATGCCGTTGGATCAATTGTTACCTTGGTTGCGATTATGATCGCATTTGTTTTCGCATTGAAATGTTTTGCATAGTTTCAATGTATGGTTTAATTAATTAGATGCTCTGGAGAGCTATATGTTGTTAGATGAGAACTATGTATGCACTTTGGTTTTAATGTGATGATGAACTTCTATTAATTTGGACACTTAATTATATATAATGCACGCAGATGAACCGGCAATGAATGTACGGTGACAGACACACCCGCGAGTGCATTAAGGGCGTGCATGAGTTTCTCGATGCGGCTGAGGCAAACAAGCAGAATGATTTTATGTGTTGTCCATGCACTGAATGTGGGAATACGAGGTCTTACTCTAACCGGAAAATCCTTCACTCCCACCTGCTTTATAAGGGTTTCATGCCACACTATAATGTTTGGACGAGGCACGGAGAAATAGGGGTTATGATGGAAGACGGCGAAGAAGAAGAGTACGATGACAACTATGTGCCCCGTGAATACGGTGATGCTGCAACGGGGGGAGCTGGTGAAGACCAAGAGGAACCAGACGATGTGCCCAATGATGCTGCAACGGGTGAAGCTGCTAAAGATCAAGAGGAACCAAACGATGTGCCCGATGATGCTGATCTTCACTGGGTCATTGTCGATGCAAGGACGCAATGCGAAAGTCAAAAGAAGAAGCTGAAGTTCGATCGCATGTTAGAGGATCACAAAAAGGGTTATACCCCAATTGCGAAGATGGCAACACAAAGCTCGGTACTGTACTGGAATTGCTGCAGTGGAAGGCAGAGAATGTTGTGGCTGACAAAGGATTTGAGAAGCTACTGAAAATATTGAAGAAGAAGCTTCCAAAGGATAACGAATTGCCCGACAGTACATACGCAGCAAAGAAGATCGTATGTCCTCTAGGATTGGAGGTGGAGAAGATACATGCATGCCCTAATGATTGCATCCTCTACTGCGGTGCATACAAGGATCTGAACGCATTCCCGGTATACGGTGCATTGCGGTATAAGATCAGACGAGATGACCCTGGTGATGTTGACGGCGAGCCCCCCAGGAAGAGGGTTCCTGCGAAGGTGATGTGGTATGCTCCTATAATACCACGGTTGAAACGTCTGTTCAGAAACGAAGTGCATGCCAAGTTGATGCGATGGCACAGTGAGAACCGAAAGAAAGATGAGAAGTTGAGAGCACCCGCTGACGGGTCGCAGTGGAGAAAAATCGAGAGAAAGTACTGGGATGAGTTTGCAAAGGACCCAAGGAATGTATGGTTTGCTTTAAGCGCGGATGGCATTAATCCTTTCGGGGAGCAGAGTAGCAATCACAGCACCTGGCCCGTGACTCTATGTATGTATAACCTTCCTCCTTGGATGTGCATGAAGCGGAAGTTCATTATGATGCCAGTTCTCATCCAAGGCCCTAAGCAACCCGGCAACGAAATTGATGTGTATCTAAGTCCATTAGTTGAAGAACTTTTACAGCTGTGGAATGGAAACGGTGTACGTACGTGGGATGAGCACAGACAGGAGGAATTTAACCTTAAGGCGTTGCTGTTCGTGACCATCAACGATTGGCCCGCTCTCAGTAACCTTTCAGGACAAACAAACAAAGGATACCACGCATGCACACACTGTTTAGATGACACTGAAAGTATATACCTGGACAAATGCAGGAAGAATGTGTACCTGGGCCATCATCGATTTCTTCCGACCAACCATCAATGTCGAAAGAAAGGCACGCATTTCAAAGGTGAGGCAGATCACTGGAAGAAGCCCGCCATGCGCACCGGTGATCACGTGCTTGCTATGGTCAATGATTTACACTACGTAATCTTTGGAAAGGGTCCCGGTGGACTAGCTATTCCGAATGACGCTGAGGGACACGCACCCATGTGGAAGAAGAAATCTATATTTTGGGACCTATCCTACTAGAAAGACCTAGAGGTCCGCTCCTCAATCGACGTGATGCACGTGATGAAGAACCTTTGCGTGAACCGGCTAGGCTTCTTGGGCGTGTATGGGAAGACAAAAGATACACCTGAGGCACGGGAGGACCTGCAAACGTTTGCATGAAAAAGACGGCATGCCTCCGAAGTAGTATAAAGGTCCTGCCAGCTACGCTTTTACGAAAGAAGAGAAAGAAATCTTCTTTGAATGCCTGCTCAGTATGAAGGTCACGACTGGCTTCTCGTCGAATATAAAGGGAATAATAAATATGCCAGAGAAAAAGTTTCAGAACCTAAAATCTCATGACTGCCACGTGATTATGACGCAACTGCTTTCGGTTGCATTGAGGGGGCTTCTACCGGAAAATGTCCGATTAGCCATTGTGAAGCTATGTGCATTCCTCAATGCAATCTCTCAGAAGGTGATCGATCCAGAAATCGTACCAAGGCTAAGGAGTGATGTGGCGCAATGTCTTGTCAGTTTCGAGCTAGTGTTCCCACCATCCTTCTTCAATATCATGACGCACGTCCTAGTTCATCTAGTCGACGAGATTGTCATCCTGGGGCCCGTATTTCTACACAATATGTTCCCCTTTGAGAGGTTCATTGGAGTCCTAAAGAAATATGTCCGTAACCGCACTAGGCCAGAAGGAAGCATCTCCATGGGCCATCAAACAGAGGATGTTATCGGTTTTTGTGTTGACTTCATTCCTGGCCTTAAGAAGATAGGTCTCCCTAAATCGCGGTATGAGGGGAGACTGATTGGAAAAGGCACTCTTGGAAGAGACTCAATAATATGCAGGGACGGATATTCTTGGTCTCAAGCACACTACATAGTTCTACAGAACTCTACCTTGGTGACCCCGTATGTCAATGAACACAAGAACAGTCTGCGCTCCAAACACCCGGAGCAGTGCGGCGACTGGATTACATGTGAACACATCAGGACTTTCAGCAGTTGGTTGGAAACACGTCTCAAAGGTGACAACACTATTTGTGATGAGTTGTACTTGTTGTCCACGGGACCATCTTTGACTGTATTGACTTAGAAAGGATACGAGATAAATAGGAATACATTTTACACGATCGCCCAAGATCAAAAGAGCACCAACCAAAACAGCGGTGTCCGCTTTGATGCAGCAACCGAGAGCGGAAAGAACATATATTATGGTTACATAGTGGACATATGGGAACTTGACTACGGACCTGATTTTAAGGTCCCTTTGTTTAAGTGCAAATGGGTCAATCTGTTAGGCGGCGGGGTACAGGTAGACCCACAGTACGGAATGACAACAGTGGATATGAAAAATCTTGGGTACACTGACGAACCGTTCGTCCTAGCCAATGATGTGGCACAGGTTATCTATGTGAAGGACATGTCTACCAAACCGAGAAAAAGAAAAGATAAGGAAGCAAATACATCATACGATGAGCCAAAGCGCCACATAGTTCTTTCAGGAGAAAGGGACATCCCGGGAGTGGACGGCAAAACAGACGTGTCTGAAGATTATGAAAAGTTTCATGAAATTCCTCCCTTCAATGTCAAGGCTGGCCCAAGCATCCTGATAAACAATGAAGATTATCCATGGTTACGGCGCAATAAGCAAATGACACAAGCGAAGAAAAAGTGAAGACTTTCTCCCGCAACTATTATGATGATACCATGCCAACTTTGTAACACACGAATATGCTACCATTGTCCGTTTTGTACATGCACATGCTATGTGGGTGAAATTATGATACCATCTCAACTTTCAACTTTTTCAGAGTTCATTTGAAATGCTTTCATGTCTTATGGTTCGGCCCTCGTAATACCATGACCATTAGTCCCTGGCCCATGCCAACTTTCAACTTTCAACTTTCTAAAACTAATGGCACTAACAGAAAGTTTATAATTTTGCTCCTTGCCCCTGGCCCATGACCATTAGTCCCGGTTTGTGCCACAAACCGGGACTAAAGGGTTGGTCCTCGTTGCAGGCAGAGTTTAGTCCCACCTCGCCAACCGAAGGAGGCTCACACCGGTTTATAATCCCTTCCCTTTCTGCCTTGTTGAGCTCCTCTCAAAGTGAAAATAGATGCCCTAATAGAGAAAAGTTTAACCTAAATTCATAGTGAATTTCTCTGAAATTCATAGAAATTTACTAGGAATTTAGGTTGAATTTTCTCTATAAGCGCATCTATTCTCATTTTTTTAGTAAGTTAATCACAAACTTGTGATTCAAACAATTTTCAAAGAATTCAAATTTTAACTATTCAAATTTGAAAACTAATGGCACTAACAGAAAGTTTATAATTTTTCTAAAACTAATGGCACTAACAGAAAGTTTATAATTTTGCTAACCTAAAAGCAAATAGAATTAAAAATTAAAGCAAAAAACAAAAGAAAATAAATAATGCAAAAAACAAATCAAAAAACAGGAAAAAAAACTATTTTTATAGTAAAGTTAATCATAAAATAAAATAAATAAAGCAACAAAGAAAACAAAAAAACTAAAAAGTGTTTTCAAATTTGAAAACTAATGGCACTAACAGAAAGTTTATAATTTTTCTAAAACAAAAGCAGAAAGAATAAAAAAATAAAGCAAAAAACAAAAGAAAATAAATAATGCAGAAAACAAAACAAAAAAAGTGGAAAAAATAGCAACAATAAGTATTTTGTTGTAAGTAGAAACAAAATAAAATAAATAAAGCAACAGAAAGTTTATAATTTTGCTGACCTAAAAGCAAAAAGAATTAAAAATAAAGCAAAAACAAAAGAAAAAAATAATACAGAAAACAAAACAAAAAAACTGGAAAAAATAAAAATAGCAAAAATAAGTATTTTGTTGTAAGTAGAAACAAAATAAAATAAATAAAGCAACAAAGAAAACAAAAAAACAAAAAAAGTGCCACCTACTGGGCACCCACGGCCTGAATACGACTAGAAACCCTACCATGGGCCAGGATTCAGGCCCGCGGGAGGCCCAGTCGGCCCATAGGCACACATTGCACGGTTAGACCCGAAAGCCTGCTTTAGAGAGGAGCTCGAGAGGGAGGGTGCACCGCACCTTATAAACAGGTGCGGCTCCCTCTCAACTAGCAAGGTGGGACTAAACATTTGGGCGCGGGGCAGCACAAGGTCTTTGGTCCCGGTTGGTGGCACCAACCGGGACTAAAGGGGGCATTGGTCACGGTTCGTGGCACCAACCGTGACCAATTCCCCCCTTTAGTCCCGGTTGGTGCCACCAACCGGGACCAAAGGCCGCCGCTTCCCGCCTTTTGGACTGCTGAAAAGAGGCCTTTGGTCCCTGTTGGTAGCACCAACCGGGACTAAAGGGGTTTGTGCCACGAACCGTGACCAATGCTCTCAGTATATAAAAAACACTTGTGAAATTTTCATTAAGTTCCTCATTCTCCCGCTGCCCCGTCGCCCGTGCCCGTCGCCGCCGCCGTCGTCGCCGCCCCCGTTGCCGCGCGCCACCCCGCGCCGTCGCCGTCCGCCTCACCGCGCCGCCCCGCTCCACCGCTGCCCCGACCTCGCCGCCTCGACGCCACCGCTGCCCCGCGTCGCCCCGACGCCTTCCCTGCCCCACGCGCCACCGCCTTTGCCTCAGGCCGGCCTCGACCCCTCCCCGCGCCCGTTGTCGCTATCGCTCCGGGGAAGCACCACGCCGGCTCCCGCGACCCGTTCATCCCCGAGGCCGTTCGTCCGCCGCCACACCGATTCCGGCCGGCGACCTCGCCCCCTCCCCGTGCTGTGAGCCCCTGCCCCCTCCCCTTTCCTTCTCATTGCCGTCCCCGCATGCCATCCGTAAGCGCCACCGCCAACCATCGTCGCCGTCGCCGACCACCGTGGCCTATTTTTCATTTTTTCTGTTAAGATGTATGTATGTATGTATGTTCAATGTATATATAATGCTCTGTATATGCTGTATAATGCTCTTTATATGTTCATATGTAACATTTAAGAAAAAAAGTGTTGTGTTGGAGAAGAAAAGAGGAAGGAAGAAGAAGGAAAAGAAGGAGCGTGTATATGCCCTTTTTTAGATTTTTTGTTTTTTGCATTTTTATAAAAATGTATATATGTATGTATGTTCTCTGTGTATATATATGTTCATGTATGCAAAAGATAGATTTTTAGAAAAGTTAGGATTTTTTTCTGTTAATAGATTGTTTTGGTGATATTTATTATTGTAGAATATGCAAATGTTTGTATATTCATATGAAAAATGCATTAGGCAAAACCTTTACTTTTTTCTAAATTTTCTATTTGAACATTTTTTTTAAAACAAGCAATACTACTTCATGTATTTTGTCAGAAAGTTGCTAAGTGATATTAAGAAGGAAGAAGAAGAAAAAGAATGAGAGGAAAAAGGAAAATAAGAAGAGGAAGAAAGGAGAAGAAGAGGAGAGGAAGAAGAGGAGAAATAAATAAGAAGAAGAAAAAAAAGAAAAAGAAGAGGAAAAGAAGAAAGGAATAGAGGAGAAGAAGAGAAAATAGAACTCCACTATTCCTTTCTTCTTCTCCTCTTTTTCTTCTTCTTTTTTTCTTCGATCTTCTCCTCTAGCTATTCCTTTCTTCTTCTCCTCTTTTTTCTTCTTCTTCTTAATTTTTATCGGGAACGAGGGTGTCGAGGATCGCCGAGAGGTCGAGGGTCGGGAACTAGGGTAGAGGGTCGAGGGTCGTTAAGGGGTCAAGGGTCGAGGGTTTCAGGGTCGAGGGTTCGAGGGTTCTATAGGGTCGAGGGATCGAGGGTCGAGGGTTACAGGGTCGTCTAGGGGTCGAGGGTTCCAGGGTCGTCGAGGACAGGAAAGAAGAAAATAAGAAGAGGAAAGAAAGAAGAAGAGGAGAGGAAAAGAAGAGGAGAAATAAATAAGAAGAAGAAAAAAGAAGGAAAAGAAGAGGATAAGAAGAAAGGAATAGTGGAGAAGAAGAGAAAATAGAATATTCTATTTTCTCTTCTTCTCCACTATTCTTTTCTTCTTCTCCTCTTTTTTTTCTTCTTTTTTTTCTTCGATCTTCTCCTCTAGCTATTCCTTTCTTCGAGGGTTCTATAGGGTCGAGGGATCGAGGGTCGAGGGTTCCAGGGTCGTCTAGGGGTCGAGGGTTCCAGGGTCATCGAGGGTTCGAGGGGTCGAGGATCGCCGAGGGGTCGAGAGAGGTTTCCTAGTGTCAAAGTATTAAAGAAATCCATGGCTTCATCATTAGCCGGAAGTAACCAGGGCATGACGAAGTCCTCCAAAGTTATTTTGGAATGGTGTCCCGGATAGGATAATTTGCCTTTTTGTATGAATTTCAGCAAAGGCCTTCCAAATAACAATATTTGGAAGGTTCTTGCTGAACTTTGTACCAAAAAGCGAATTATCTTATCTGGGACTCCGTTCCAAAATAACTTTGGAGAGCTTCGTACCATCATGCACCTGTTACTTTCGCCTAATGCTGAAGACATGGTTTTGTTGAATCCTTTGACACTAGGCAACCTCCCGACCCCTCGGCGATCCTCTCGAACATGAGAGGAAGAAGAGGATAAAAAAAGAAGAGGAAGAAGAAAAAAAAGAGGAGTTCTTCTCCTCTATTCTTTCTTCTCCTCTTTTTTTTTCTTCTTCTTCTTCCTCTTTTTTTATCGGGAACGAGGGTCGTCGAGGGTCACCGAGCGGTAGAGGAGAAACCCTAAATAGAAAGTATCGTCGGTGTGAGATACATGTACCGTCGGTGTTGGACACTACATCCACATCCCACAAGTGGCGCGGGCTTCGACGCCCACGTCACTTGCGGGACGTGGATGTAGTGTCCGACACCGACGGCCACATGTATCTCACACCCACGATACTTGCTATTTAGGGTTTCCTCTACCGTTCGGTGACCCTGGACGACCCTCGTTCCCGATAAAAAAAAAGAGGAAGAAGAAAAAAAAGAGGAGAAGAAAGAATAGAGGAGTGAGGAGAAGAAAGAATAGAGGAGTTCTTACTCCTCTATTCTTTCTTCTCCTCTTTTTTTTCTTCTTCCTCTTCTTTTTTTATCCTTGAAGCTTTGTCGAGGCCACCCCAAACCCTAGAGAAGAAGCGTCGAGGCCACCCTAAACCCTAGAGAAGCAGCGTCGAGGCCACTAATTAATATTAGTTCTACGTTTTTGCCACTAATATATCCATCTGTCATGTTTGAATAATAATTGCCATGTTGTAAATATTTATAGAAACTATGGACACCGCCCGAGACGAAGTACAAGAAGAGTTGTTGGGGGACATAATCGCACGAGGAAGTGATGCCATCTGCTCGTTGTTTCTCAACGAGACTGATGGTCTGGAAGCAGTTGATTATGATGGCTCCGGTGACCTAATGCCGATGCAAGAAGGAGACCGTGAGGACGGCTCCGGTGACCCAATGCCAGTGCAAGAAGGAGACCATGATGACGTCTCCGGTGATCGAACCGAGTCCGGCCAGGTATATATATTAGTTAAGCTTCTGCTGACTAGCTAATTGATGCATTCATTGTTTCGGTATGTACACATATTAATTAAGTCTTTGTTCTTTTTTCTAGCCCTCCGGATCGAGCACAACTTCGGTAAAGAGACGAGGCCCGAAGAAAAAGTTGAGCTCGGATGAAAAGTTTGAGATCATAGCAATCGCGCCCGACAGCCAACCGATTGAACCCCTCCGGACAAAGAGCGCATTTGTTGCTCAGTGCGGGGTTTTGGTTAGGGACAATATCCCGATCAGCATCCAGCAATGGTTTAAGACGGCTACAGAAGACCCTGGGGTGTCTTATGTCAATGATATGTAGAAAATGATCTTTGGACTTAGCTGAAGTCAAATTTCACCCTACCGCCAGAGGATAATCCAGAGAAGCCAGTTAAAGAGCAATTAATCAAGTCTTTTGCTCTTAAGAGGATGGCAGAACTATTCAGGAGGTGGAAGAAAGAGCTGAATAAGTTTGTCGAAAATAATGAGACACCAGAATTCAAGGGCAGATATGAGAAGATCAGAGATCACTGGCCCGCATTTGTGGCCCACAAGACATCGAAAAAGAGTAAGAAGATGTTGGCGACAAACAAGAAAAATGCTGCGAAGAAGAAGCATCACCATCGCACGGGGTCAGGTGGCTACCTCGTAGCCCGGCCTAAGTGGGCCAAGACTGAGAATGATCTGGTTGATAAAGGGATCGAACCAGAGACAATTAACTGGCCAGACCATTGCCGGACTTGGTTCTTCGGGGCTGGCGGAACCTTGGACCCTGTAACAGGGAAGTGCATTTGGACGAATGATCAAATGGACATACCAGTCAGGAAGCTTCAACACTATATAGAAGCAGCGCAGCAAGGGACGTTCCTTCCAGACAGAGAGAACGACGAGCTCACAATGGCCCTCGGGAATCCTGAGCACCCTGGACGGACACGAGGCACGCCAGGCTCCATTCCGTGGAAGGTTGGGTTTCCGGACGCAGGCGGTTGCAAATCCCATGAGAGGAGGAAAAAAGTGCAGCAGACCCAAATGCAGGCGCTGCAAGCAAGGGTACAAGCGATAGAGGAACGAGAAGCAAATCGCAGCAAACGTACTGCCGAAGCTACCCCGCCATCTTAGCGGAGAAGCAGTGTGGCTTCCACCGAGCTGCTTCTGCCGGAGCATGCCTTGATGGCTCCTGCCAGCTATCCCGTGGATGCTATCACGGAGTCTCAAAATTGCCACCTTATGACGCAATGGATGAATTTGAAGGTCAAGGCGGCTGTTGGCTCTATTTATCCTACTGAACCCGGCGCAACTTTTCACTGCCGGCCGATTCCAGAAGGATATGCTAGGGTGATGGTGGATGAAATAACAGAGGGATTTGAGGACCTCCAGCTTGACCACCCTACCGGTGAAGGGGAGACTCGGCTGGGTTCTGCTCTGAAGACTCCATGCCTATGGCGGAAGGAGCTCATCAACCTTCCGAACTGGACGCCTCCGCCTCCTCCTCCTCCTCCGGCGAGTCAGGTCACTCCACCTCCTCCACCGCCTCCTCCTCCGGCGAGTGACGATCAGGGCCCTCGGCCGGCTCCTTCTCCGGCGCGTGGCGGCACTCCGCCTCCTTCTCCGCCTGCGCCGGTGTGCCCGAGCAGCCAGCCTCCTCCTTCTTCGCCTCGTTAGCAAGGGCGGAAGAGACCCGCCGCCGCTCCGGCAGCTGCTTCGGCGCGTCGTAGTCCTTCTCCTCCGCCTCGTAAGCAAGTAAAGAAGACAGCCGCTCCGTCTGTTCGGCCGGCGTCTAGTAGTACAGCCAGAGGCGGGAGGACATATAGATTCGGTCCTTCTCTGAAGAGTCCACAGAAGTTACCATACGAGAGGACCTCGGAGGAGAACGCGAAGATCGCGCGAACCGAAGTGGATGACTAGTTTCAAGGGTTGAAAGCAAAGAGACATCCACCTCCGAAGGAGAAGGTAGATCCGGTGAAAGTGAAGCGCACTCTGGCTGCCCTGGCAAAACCACCCAAGTCTCTGCCGAAAGGCAACTATGAGCGCATTATTGCAAAGACATGGGCCGAAGCGGAGCGGTCGGGAAGTACAGTCAGTGATCAAAGGCTGAAAGAATGACGAGCAGCTGGGAAACAATTGCCCAGCTCGGCGAACAAGCGAAGCAATCGTGCCCCCCTCTCAAGGTGCCTAGCGGCATCGTCGATCCGAGGATGGTGCCCGGTTATTGCAATGTTGACGATTACCTGCCCGACGATGTACATTATGATCCCATGGAGGTGCAGATACACAGATACGAGTACGGGAAGCCTCTCGTCAAAGATGAAAAATCTTTAACAACGATGATGCGAAGATTGCATGATTGGTACTTGAAAATCTGCAGAGAGTCTGGGGGGAGGAGTACTTTGTATGCGAGAGTTAAACCGGAGCATGACCTCGTTGGAATTGAACTGTTGCCTATTCCATTTGAGGAGTTCTATCAGTTTTTCAATCAATTGGCCCTCGATAAAACAACGGTCACCTACTACTGTCTGTAAATACTACTACTTCTGTCATTAAGTCTCTCTATATAGCTCATCTCTTTCATTGCATGTATTTATAATTATCCTCACTATATTATGTTGGGGAACGTTGCAGAAAATTAAAGTTTTTCCTACGGTTTCACCAAGATCCATCTATGAGTTCATCTAAGCAACGATTCAAGGGGAAGAGTTTGCATCTACATACCACTTGTAGATCGAGTGCGGAAGCGTTCAAGGGGATGGTGATGATGGAGTCGTACTCGACATGATTCGGATCACCGATGACCAAGTGCTGAACGGACAGCACCTCCGCGTTCAACACACGTACGGGACGGACGACGTCTCCTCCGTCTTGATCCAGTAAGGAGGAAGGAGAGGTTGAGGAAGGCAGCTCCAACGGCAGCACGACGGCGTGGTGTAGTTGGTGCAGCAGTACTCCGACAGAGCTTCGCCAAGCACGTACGGAGGAGGAGAGGTGTTGGGGAGGGGAGGGGCTGCGCCTTAAGTTGTGTCCAGCAGCCCTCCCCTCACCCCTCTATATATAGGAGGAGAGGGGCAAGGGGGCCGGCCCTCTAGGGGAAACCCTAGAGGGGGGCGGCGGCCAAAGGGTGGGGGGCTTGCCCCCCAAGCAAGGGGGGTGCGCCCCCTTTAGGGTTCCCCCCCCCAACCCTAGGCGCATGGGCCCAAGGGGGGGCGCGCCAAGCCCACTAGGGGCTGGCTGCTATCCCTACGCAGCCCAAGTGCCCCCCGGGAGGGGTGGTCCCTCCCGGTGGACCCCCGGAACCTCTCCGGTGGTCCCGGTACAATACCGGTATGACCCCGAAACTTTCCGGTGTCCGTTTAACAACTTCCCATATATAAAACTTTACCTCCGGACCATTCCGGAACTCCTCGTGACGTCCGGGATCTCATCCGGGACTCCGAACAACATTCGGTGATCACATACTTGTCTTCCTGATAACCCTAGCGTCACCGAACCTTAAGTGTGTAGACCCTACGGGTTCGGGAGACATGCAGACATGACCGAGACTCTCCGGTCAATAACCAACAGCGGGATCTGGATACCCATGTTGGCTCCCACATGCTCCTCGATGATGTCATCGGATGAACCACGATGTCGAGGATTCGATCAAACCCCGTATACAATTCCCTTTGTCAATCGGTACGTTACTTGCCCGAGACCCGATCGTCGGTATCCCAATACCTTGTTCAGTCTCGTTACCGGCAAGTCACTTTACTCGTACCGTAATGCATGATCCCGTGATCAACCACTTGGTCACTTTGAGCTCATTATGATGATGCATTACCGAGTGGGCCCAGAGATACCTCTCCGTCATACGGAGTGACAAATCCCAGTCTCGATCCGTGTCAACCCAACAGACACTTTCGGAGATACCTGTAGTGTACCTTTATAATCACCCAGTTACGTTGTGACGTTTGATACACCCAAAGCACTCCTACGGTATCCGGGAGTTACACGATCTCATGGTCGAAGGAAGAGATACTTGACATTGGAAAAGCTCTAGCAAACGAACTAACCGACCTTTGTGCTATGCTTAGGATTGGGTCTTGTCCATCACATCATTCTCCTAATGATGTGATCCCGTTATCAACGACATCCAATGTCCATAGCCAGGAAACCATGACTATCTGTTGATCACAACGAGCTAGTCAACTAGAGGCTCACTAGGGACATATTGTGGTCTATGTATTCACACGTGTATTACGATTTCCGGATAATACAGTTATAGCATGAATAAAAGACTATTATCATGAACAAAGAAATATAATAATAATACTTTTATTATTGCCTCTAGGGCATATTTCCAACAGTCTCCCACTTGCACTAGAGTCAATAATCTAGTTACATTGTGATGAATCGAACACCCATAGAGTTCTGGTGTTGATCATGTTTCGCTCGCGAGAGAGGTTTAGTCAACGGATCTGCGACATTCAGATCCGTATGTACTTTGCAAATTTCTATGTCTCCATCTTGAACATTTTCACGGATGGAGTTGAAACGACGCTTGATGTGCCTGGTCTTCCTGTGAAATCTGGGCTCCTTCGCAAGGGCAATAGCTCCAGTATTGTCACAGAAAAGTTTGATCGGCCCCGACGCATTGGGTATGACTCCTAGGTCGGTGATGAACTCCTTCACCCAAATAGCTTCATGCGCTGCCTCCGAGGCTGCCATGTACTCCGCTTCACATGTAGATCCCGCCACGACGCTCTGCTTGCAGCTGCACCAGCTTACTGCTCCACCATTCAACATATACACGTATCCGGTTTGTGACTTAGAGTCATCCAGATCTGTGTCGAAGCTAGCGTCGACGTAACCCTTTACGACGAGCTCTTCGTCACCTCCATAAACGAGAAACATGTCCTTTGTCCTTTTCAGGTACTTCAGGATATTCTTGACCGCTGTCCAGTGTTCCTTGCCGGGATTACTTTGGTACCTTCCTACCAAACTTACGGCAAGGTTTACATCAGGTCTGGTACACAGCATGGCATACATAATAGATCCTATGGCTGAAGCATAGGGGATGACACTCATCTCTTCTATATCTTTTGCCGTGGTCGGGCATTGAGCCGAGCTCAATCTCACACCTTGCAATACAGGCAAGAACCCTTTCTTGGATTGATCCATTTTGAACTTCTTCAAAATCTTATCAAGGTATGTGCTTTGTGAAAGACCTATGAGGCGTCTCGATCTATTTCTATAGATCTTGATGCCTAATATATAAGCAGCTTCTCCAAGGTCCTTCATTGAAAAACACTTATTCAAGTAGGCCTTAATGCTGTCCAAGAATTCTATATCATTTCCCATCAGGAGTATGTCATCTACATATAATATGAGAAATGCTACAGAGCTCCCACTCACTTTCTTGTAAACGCAGGCTTCTCCATAAGTCTGCATAAACCCAAACGCTTTGATCATCTCATCAAAGCGAATGTTCCAACTCCGAGATGCTTGCACCAGCCCATAAATGGATCGCTGGAGCTTGCATACTTTGTTAGCGTTCTTAGGATCGACAAAACCTTCCGGCTGCATCATATACAGTTCTTCCTTAAGATAACCGTTAAGGAATGCCGTTTTGACGTCCATCTGCCATATCTCATAATCATAGTATGCGGCAATTGCTAACATGATTCGGACGGACTTAAGCTTCGCTACGGGAGAGAAAGTCTCATCGTAGTCAATCCCTTGAACTTGCCGATAACCCTTAGCGACAAGTCGAGCTTTATAGATGGTGACATTACCATCCGCGTCCGTCTTCTTCTTAAAGATCCATTTGTTTTCTATCGCTCGCCGATCATTGGGCAAGTCAGTCAAAGTCCATACTTTGTTTTCATACATGGATTCTATCTCGGATTTCATGGCTCCAAGCCATTTGTTGGAATCTGGGCCCGCCATCGCTTCTTCATAGTTCGAAGGTTCATCGTTGTCTAACAACATGATTTCCAGGACAGGGTTGCCGTACCAATCTGGTGCGGAACGTGTCCTTGTGGACCTACGAAGTTCAGTAGCAACTTGATCCGAAGTACCTTGATCATCATCATTATTTTCCTCTTCAGTTGGTGTAGGCATCACAGGAACATCTTCCTGAGCTGCACTACTGTCCCGCTCAAGAGGTAGTACTTCATCGAGTTCTACTTTCCTCCCACTTACTTCTTTCGAGAGAAACTCTTTTTCCAGAAAGGATCCGTTCTTAGCGACAAAGATCTTGCCCTCGGATCTTAAGTAGAAGGTATACCCAATGGTTTCCTTAGGGTATCCTATGAAGACGCATTTTTCCGACTTGGGTTCGAGCTTCTCAGGTTGAAGTTTCTTGACATAAGCATCGCATCCCCAAACTTTCAGAAACGACAGCTTAGGTTTCTTCCCAAACCATAATTCATACGGTGTCGTCTCAACGGATTTAGACGGTGCCCTATTTAAAGTGAATGTAGCTGTCTCTAGAGCGTATCCCCAAAATGATAGCGGTAAATCGGTAAGAGACATCATAGACCGCACCATATCCAATAGAGTGCGATTACGACGTTCGGACACACCGTTACGCTGAGGTGTTCCAGGCGGCGTGAGTTGTGAAACGATTCCACATTTTCTTAAGTGTGTACCAAATTCGTGACTTAAGTATTCTCCTCCACGATCTGATCGTAAGAATTTTATCTTTCGGTCACGTTGATTCTCTACTTCATTCTGAAATTCCTTGAACTTTTCAAAGGTCTCAGACTTGTGTTTCATCAAGTAGACATACCCATATCTACTCAAGTCATCTGTGAGAGTGAGAACATAACGATATCCTCCGCGAGCCTCAACACTCATTGGACCGCACACATCGGTATGTATGATTTCCAACAAGTTGGTTGCTCGCTCCATTGTTCCGGAGAACGGAGTCTTGGTCATCTTGCCCATGAGGCATGGTTCGCATGTGTCAAACGATTCATAATCAAGAGACTCTAAAAGTCCATCAGCATGGAGCTTCTTCATGCGCTTGACACCAATGTGACCAAGGCGGCAGTGCCACAAGTATGTGGGACTATCGTTATCAACTTTACATCTTTTGGTATTCACGCTATGAATATGTGTAACACTACGTTCGAGATTCATTAAGAATAAACCATTGACCATCGGAGCATGACCATAGAACATATCTCTCATATAAATAGAACAACCATTATTCTCGGACTTAAATGAGTAGCCATCTCGTATTAAACGAGATCCAGATACAATGTTCATGCTCAAACTTGGCACCAAATAACAATTATTAAGGTTCAAAACTAATCCCGTAGGTAAATGTAGAGGTAGCGTGCCGACGGCGATCACATCGACTCTGGAACCATTCCCGACGCGCATCGTCACCTCGTCCTTTGCCAGTCTCCGCTTATTCCGCAGCTCCTGCTGTGAGTTACAAATATGAGCAACGGCACCGGTATCAAATACCCAGGAGTTACCACGAGTACTGGTAAGGTACACATCAATTACATGTATATCGAATATACCTTTAGTGTTGCCGGCCTTCTTATCCGCTAAGTATTTGGGGCAGTTCCGCTTCCAGTGACCCTTCCCCTTGCAATAAAAGCACTCAGTCTCAGGCTTGGGTCCATTCTTTGACTTCTTCCCGGCAACTGGCTTACCAGGCGCGGCAACCTCTTTGCCGTCCTTCTTGAAGTTCTTCTTACCCTTGCCCTTCTTGAACTTAGTGGTCTTATTGACCATCAACACTTGATGTTCTTTCTTGATTTCAACCTCTGCTGACTTTAGCATAGAAAATACTTCAGGAATGGTCTTTACCATCCCCTGCATATTGTAGTTCATCACAAAGCTCTTGTAGCTTGGTGGGAGCGACTGAAGGATTCTGTCAATGACTGCCTCATCAGGGAGGTTAATATTCAGCTGGGTCATACGGTTGTGCAACCCAGACATCTTGAGTATGTGCTCACTGACAGAACTATTTTCCTCCATCTTACAACTATAGAACTTGTCGGAGATGTCATATCTCTCGACCCGGGCGTGAGCTTGGAAAACTAGTTTCAGCTCCTCGAACATCTCATATGCTCCGTGATGCTCAAAACGCTTTTGGAGCCCCGGTTCTAAGCTGTAAAGCATGCCGCACTGAACGAGGGAGTAATCATCAGCACGAGACTGCCAAGCATTCATAATGTCTTGGTTCTCTGGGACGGGAGCGTCACCTAGCGGTCCTTCTAGGACATATTGTTTCCTGGCAGCTATGAGGATGATCCTCAGGTTCCGGACCCAGTCCGTATAGTTGCTGCCATCATCTTTCAGCTTGGTTTTCTCTAGGAACGCGTTGAAGTTCATGTTGACATGTGCGTTGGCCATTTGATCTACAAGACATATTTGCAAAGGTTTTAGACTAAGTTCATGATAATTAAGTTCTAATCAAATTATGAACTCCCACTCAGATTAGACATCCCTCTAGTCATCTAAGTGTTACACGATCCGAGTCGACTAGCCCGTGTCCGATCATCACGTGAGACGGACTAGTCATCATCGGTGAACATTCTCATGTTGATCGTATCTTCCATACGACTCGTGTTCGACCTTTCGGTCTCCGTGTTCCGAGGCCATGTCTGTACATGCTAGGCTCGTCAAGTTAACCCTAAGTGTTTTGCTGTGTAAAACTGTCTTACACCCGTTGTATGTGAACGTAAGAATCCATCACACCCGATCATCACGTGGTGCTTAGAAGCGACGAACTTTAGCAACGGTGCACAGTTAGGGGAGAACACTTCTTGAAATTGTTGTAAGGGATCATCTTATTTACTACCGTCGTCCTAAGTAAACAAGATGCATAAAACATAATAAACATCACATGCAATTATATAAAGTAGTGACATGATATGGCCAATATCATATAGCTCCTTTGATCTTCATCTTCGGGGCTCCATGATCATCTTGTCACCGGCATGACACCATGATCTCCATCATCATGATCTCCATCATCGTGTCTTCATGAAGTTGTCACGCCAACGACTACTTCTACTTCTATGACTAACGCGTTTAGCAATAAAGTAAAGTAAGTTACATGGCGTTCTTCAATGACACGCAGGTCATACAAAAATAAAGACAACTCCTATGGCTCCTGCCGGTTGTCATACTCATCGACATGCAAGTCGTGAATCCTATTACAAAGAACATGATCTCATACATCACAATTCATCATTCATCACAACTTCTGGCCATATCACATCACATGATCAATCGCTGCAAAAACAAGTTAGACGTCCTCTAATTGTTGTTGCATCTTTTACGTGGCTGCAATTGGGTTCTAGCAAGAACGTTTTCTTACCTACGAATAACCACAACGTGATTTTGTCAACTTCTATTTACCCTTCATAAGGACCCTTTTCATCGAATCCGCTCCAACTAAAGTGGGAGAGACAGACACCCGCCAGCCACCTTATGCAACTAGTGCATGTCAATCGGTGGAACCGGTCTCACGTAAGCGTACGTGTAAGGTTGGTCCGGGCCGCTTCATCCCACAATGCCGTTGAAGCAAGAAAAGACTAGTAGTGGCAAGTAAGTTGACAAGATCCACGCCCACAACAAAATTGTGTTCTACTCGTGCAAAGAGAACTACGCATAGACCTAGCTCATGATGCCACTGTTGGGGAACGTTGCAGAAAATTAAAATTTTTCCTACGGTTTCACCAAGATCCATCTATGAGTTCATCTAAGCAACGAGTCAAGGGGAAGAGTTTGCATCTACATACCACTTGTAGATCGAGTGCGGAAGCGTTCAAGGGGATGGTGATGATGGAGTCGTACTCGACGTGATTCGGATCACCGATGACCAAGTGCTGAACGGACAGCACCTCCGCGTTCAACACACGTACGGGACGGACGACGTCTCCTCCGTCTTGATCCAGCAAGGAGGAAGGAGAGGTTGAGGAAGGCAGCTCCAACGGCAGCACGACGGCGTGGTGTAGTTGGTGCAGCAGTACTCCGACAGAGCTTCGCCAAGCACGTACGGAGGAGGAGAGGTGTTGGGGAGGGGAGGGGCTGCACCTTAAGTTGTGTCCAGCAGCCCTCCCCTCACCCGTCTATATATAGGAGGAGAGGGGCAAGGGGGCCGGCCCTCTAGGGGAAACCCTAGAGGGGGCGGCGGCCAAAGGGTGGGGGGCTTGCCCCCCAAGCAAGGGGGTGCGCCCCCTTTAGGGTTCCCCCCCCCCAACCCTAGGCGCATGGGCCCAAGGGGGGGCGCGCCAAGCCCACTAGGGGCTGGCTGCTATCCCTACGCAGCCCAAGTGCCCCCCGGGAGGGGTGGTCCCTCCCGGTGGACCCCCGGAACCTCTCCGGTGGTCCCGGTACAATACCGGTATGACCCCGAAACTTTCCGGTGTCCGTTTAACAACTTCCCATATATAAAACTTTACCTCCAGACCATTCCGGAACTCCTCGTGACGTCCGGGATCTCATCCGGGACTCCGAACAACATTCGGTGATCACATACTTGTCTTCCTGATAACCCTAGCGTCACCGAACCTTAAGTGTGTAGACCCTACGGGTTCGGGAGACATGCAGACATGACCGAGACTCTCCGGTCAATAACCAACAGCGGGATCTGGATACCCATGTTGGCTCCCACATGCTCCTCGATGATGTCATCGGATGAACCACGATGTCGAGGATTCGATCAAACCCCGTATACAATTCCCTTTGTCAATCGGTACGTTACTTGCCCGAGACCCGATCGTCGGTATCCCAATACCTTGTTCAGTCTCGTTACCGGCAAGTCACTTTACTCGTACCGTAATGCATGATCCCGTGATCAACCACTTGGTCACTTTGAGCTCATTATGATGATGCATTACCGAGTGGGCCCAGAGATACCTCTCCGTCATACGGAGTGACAAATCCCAGTCTCGATCCGTGTCAACCCAACAGACACTTTCGGAGATACCTGTAGTGTACCTTTATAATCACCCAGTTACGTTGTGACGTTTGATACACCCAAAGCACTCCTACGGTATCCGGGAGTTACATGATCTCATGGTTGAAGGAAGAGATACTTGACATTAGAAAAGCTCTAGCAAACAAACTAACCGACCTTTGTGCTATGCTTAGGATTGGGTCTTGTCCATCACATCATTCTCCTAATGATGTGATTCCGTTATCAACGACATCCAATGTCCATAGCCAGGAAACCATGACTATCTGTTGATCACAACGAGCTAGTCAACTATAGGCTCACTAGGGATATATTGTGGTCTATGTATTCACACGTGTATTACGATTTCCGGATAATACAATTATAGCATGAATAAAAGACTATTATCATGAACAAAGAAATATAATAATAATACTTTTATTATTGCCTCTAGGGCATATTTCCAACATATTATGCAGATTGAAGATCGCCGAATTGAAGAAAAGACAAGTCGGTGATATTGGGTTCGTTAACACATATCTCATAGATGCAACTGAGGTTGAACATCGTCCCGAAGATACCGAGGCCAACTTGCTACATCATTCAAAAAAAATGAAAACAAAGATATAATACTCTTTTCTTACAACTTCAAGTGAGTGTCACTGTCTTGTGCATATTCGGTTTCCCTTATATATTAGTCCAGGTTATAGTAATGTAATTGATGAGTTATGCATGCGTGCGCAGGTACCACTATATTCTCTTAGAGATTAGGCTTGAGCAGGGAGTAGTAACTGTCTTGGACTCTAAACGAAAAGATCCCCAGGAGTATGCGGACATGACTGAAATCCTCAAGTAAGTTAAATCGATCATTATCCACCATATCAGCAACTTTGTTCATTTCCTGATATCAAGTAATTTATTTCTTTGTCCGGCAGGGTTTGGAGAAAATTCACCAGAAAAGTTCCGGGACTGCCGAAGGAGCTGGAATTTAGACACCCGAAAGTAAGTACTATAGTAGCATGTTCCGCGCATCTCCTAGTGATTCAAGCGCTAGTTTCATCAATACCATTTAGCATTTTTGCTTATCAGTTTGATTGACCTCTATTTCTTGTAAAGTGGTTGTGGCAGGAACAATGGAATGATTTCTGTGGATACTACGTCTGCGAGTCCATCCGCCACACGACCTGTGAGCGGGGCGGGTACTCTGATAAACAATATGAAGTGTGTAAATAACAATATTTACAATTTTATTTTATTACCATCATTTGTGTTGAGTTTCACTCATTCATATATATATATATATATATATATATATATATGTATGTATTGACCCCCTTTTTCAAATTAGATGTTTCAGAAGCGGGATGAACTCCTAGCACCAGCTCGCATGCGAGCAATTCAAGAGGAATTGGCGGCATTCTTTCTTGACCACGTGATCACTGAAGATGGAGAATACTATGTGGATCATGAGTCCGTATAATTATATTTGTAAGAGATAATTATTGTATATATGTAGCCGGTAGTGTCGGATAGATATACGAGAACTTGTTGTTCGACCAATTTCTCGGAGAAGGAGAGGTGGTCAATATCACTTCTCTCTGTATGCATATATGTTCATGCAGGGCGATCTTCTGTTTCCTTCGTTTGCTTACTAGCTAGCTAGCGTGTCTAGTCCTCTCTATACGTATGTATAGCACGTAGCGTCGACCAAGCACGGACATAAGAGATGACACTTCTCTCTATTAATTATAACTAGCTAACACAATATATGAAACACCTAAATTAACCCCTCAAAACCCCCAACCCCCCTCCCCCTCATTCAAAAAAAAAACAAAAATTCCAGCCACAGAAATGCTGACGCGTGGTGGCCTATTGGTTCCGGTTGGTGGAACCAACCGGGACCAAAGGCCCTCCTGCTTGGGCTCAGCGCGCAGGCCACGTGGAGGCCCATCTATCCCGATTTTGGTTAGAACTGGGACTAAAGGGGCAGGGCATTAGTACCGACCCTTTAGTCCCGGTTCTGAAACCGGGATAAAATGCCCTTATGAACCGGGACAATAGGCCCGTTTTCTACTAGTGGTATTCTTGTGATAATATAACTAATATTACATTCCCCTCCTCCTGTCTTGATTGTTGATTGTTGTATAAGATGTACTGTAATCTGGGCACCTGAAATGCAGGCAAGAAGCCCGCAGTCTGAGTCGGGTTTTTGAACAAGAACCCTAGTTGCATCAAGAGTGACGACAGGAATTGGAGAGAAATAAACCTGGAAACACAGCAATTGTGGCGACAGCTTGTTGAGGCTACAACGGCGTGCAGACGGAACGCTGCTGGCCTCCATCGATGCGAGGCGTCCAAGATCCAGCGTATCAGCAGTGCGCAACAGTCTCGTCGTCATTGTCAAACAGTGTCTCTGGTCGTCATCGTCGTCTCACCAGCGTGCCGTCGTCGTCAAAATAGCCTGAACTGCTAGGTGGCGAGTGGCGACGGTGCCCGCAGGACGAACCGGAACTGCTTGGCGGTACATCCGTACATCGCCCGATCGCTGTACGCCGTGCCCTGTTCTTCTCTGGGCGCCACCGATCCATCGCGCGTCGCATGCGTTCCAGCGGCTCGTGCAGCGGACGATCGATCTTGGTGGCTCGGGTCGTGTTCGTGGCTGCCTATGCTCCCTAGGCCGTGCCTGGAGAGAAAAAGAAATCCTCAGGCGGAGTCCCCGTCCCCAACGAACAGGCGTAAAGAGTAGGTACCGCGCGGTTTAGTACCACCTCGGCAGCCGAGCCGCCTTGGGGCTGGAGGGGCGCCTACATAAGAAGCGCACAGGGCAACCTTGAAACTTACTTACCTGGACGGGGTCGATGGCCATCAAGAAGGGTCGTGGCTTAGATCAATGGCTTGCATTGCACTTGGCGAGCGCGTTGACCTATCATCTTTCTTGTGGGAGAGCGAACGTCATAATTTGTGATAGAGGAGGTACGCGTTCGCGCGGCCTCTACCAATTCTTATCTTTAAATTTTAGTTTTGTATATGTTAAATCTTTTTACCCGGCATTCTGATTGAGTTTCAAGACCATGCAAAATTATCATGGTGTTCTTTTGAAAACCCGTTGGATGTGGCTCAAAGGCACAATTTCATACTAAATTGGCAATATGTTTCCCTCGATTGATCGCTGTCATGGGCCGGGAGATATATTTGGATTTGAATTATGGTGAAATTGGATCGAATTTTTGCATATATGTTGCTTGGATTAATTTTTAATTTTGTGTAGTTTCTGTTTAACCCTGTTCTGCAGCATCCATGGCTAGATCTTTTCTCACTTGTGAAGTTACTTTTACATGGTAAATTTCTCTGCGTGTTACTCCTTAGGCTAGAGATCATCTCGATTTTGCACTGGTTTCCTTACAAAACACTCTGATCATATTTAGATAGTTACAACTATATATTTAGTGATGGTTTCCAATTTTGATGAGATGTGGATGAGATTAGTCCTTCTATTTGTAGCTGATCATCTTCTGTTATTAAGGAAACTTTTCCAATTTTAATTATAATATATGGCACTTCATAATATTTGTAAATTGCTTTGGTGCTCATATTCGACAAGAAACATTTCAAAACAACCAAGTGTTAGCAATTCAACACACGGTTTCAGCCTAGGGGCAGTACAAACATTTCAACACACAACTCATACCATAATCTCAGACTGCAAACTCTGACAAAAACTAGGCGGCTGATTCTGTGGGCAGTTTCCCAGAATCTGATTCTAGAGAATTTGCAGATGCAGCCATGAAGTGTGCCATGGGCATCGTACTATCTTCATGCTTTACAACCAAGAATTGGTCTTTAGTCTTGTCCATCCTCAACCAAGCTAGGGAACTAAACTGTCTTTATCCTTTACAACCATCGTATTGGCTTCATCCTTTACGGCCAAGAACACCAGTAGGGCGAGCAAGGGGCAACTGAGAGTCATAAGTCCCCAGTTAATGAACAGTTGGGATATCAAGGACGTCTTGTGCCTGTCCACCTGCCATGCAACAGTCGCCCCTGCACTTTGCGCCCCATTGTAGAATCCGATATACCTGCACACAAACACAAGTGCTGAAGAGTTTTATTGCCACGTTAAAAAAGATAGTTTTATCACCAAATCAACAAAGTCTTCTGCGGAGTTTATAATTCTTTCTTAAACGGAAGTAACACGCTATATATCTCAAGGAAGAACTTGCACATCTGTATCTACGAAAAAGAATTGAACCCTTTTTGACAAAAAAGAACAGACAAATTGTACTGTGATAGGTGAGGATTTAATTTCTTGTCCAGGTAAGTGAGAGGAAAAGGGCAAAGGAGAGACGAGAGAACAAGATTAGGAACCAAATATTAGGCATTTTCTTGCCTAACTTACTCGGCAGGTTAGGCATTTTGTACCCACCTTTATTTTTTGCGGGTGAAAAAAAGGCGGGTACGAAATGCCTAACCTACTACCTGCTCTCTCAAAGAGCAATGATCCAATAAAATAGGGACATTGAGTTAGAATTATTACCTACTGAGGACCCGTGGGTCATCTGAGAGGGCCGCAATGATCCAGTAGACGAGGCTCTGGAAGATGACGCCCATAGCTAAAAAAACAGCAGAAATGGGCCGGCGTACCGGCGTCCATCCTTGAAATCGATGAGGTCCTCCCACTTCCCGTCCTTGTATCTGAGTTGGTTGGCGAGGCCTCCTCCCCAAATGGCGGTGCTGAGTCTGGCGACGATAATCACCCCAATGAATCCCCTCTTCCTACGGCTCGCAAACCCAAAGTCGAGGAAGTAACCGATGCCGGCGGAGCCGATCATCCGTGCACCCCAGTAGAATACATTGTTAAGGCCCTGGGTGCGGAGTCCGCGGGGAGCACAAGAAGCATCTTCCAGTTGGTGAAGAGCTTAAGGATCTCAGCATCCTCACTGGCTACGGAGGAGTAGGCGACCCCCGCGACCTTGCTCCCATCGTCACGGGTGATCTTGCTAGGCGGTAGGATGAGGAGGGCGAGCGCGCTTCCGAGGAGCACGAACGCCATGAATGCGACGTAGGTGCCGTCGTTTACCGGCATCGCTGCCACGGTGGTAGTTTTTTTTAGCATCAGTACAAACACAAGCGCTCATATACATGCGCATACACTCATCCCTATGAACGCACACACGCACACCCTACCCCTATGAGCACCTCCGAGAGATTGAGCCGGCATATCATCTTGAGATTTACGAAGTCACCGTAGGCGCCTCGTCGTCGACGGGAACGTCTCCTCCCACTGAAAGCGCATCGCCGGAAATCCCGAAATAAATCCAGGATTAATGCGAGCACTAGGATTTGAACCCTGGTGGGTTGGGGAAACCACTGTCCACCTAACCAACTCAACCACAGGTTGATTCGCTGCCACGGTGGTAGTTGAGCGGAAGGGGAAGAGCCCCCCAAAGACGCCTCCGAAATTGTAGAGGCACCAGAAAATGGAAATGTACGTGCCGCGGCGGTTCGGAGGCGGGTAGGCGGTTATGATTGCACCCTGGGCGGCCCAAAGGAGGCCCGCGCCGGCGCCGAGGATGGCCCCTGCGGCTACCGGGAAGGCCATGGAGCGACGGTGGTTGTAGTCACTGTTTTGATTTTCGGCCGCAAAAAGTGGATTTCGGCCGAATTTCGGCCATCTCGGCCTGAGGCGAAAAGTATATGTAGGCCGAAATTGATGAAATTTGATAAATTTTGGTCAAATTTAAGTCAAATTGCAGTCAAAATTTGGTTAAATTTTAGCCGAAAGTTTTGAAAATGGCCGAAATTCGGCCATCTCGGTCTAGGGCGAAAAAAAGCTCAAACCAAAAATCAAAACACAGGTTGTAGTAGAGGAAGGAGGCGTCGTAGAGCGGGCAAGCGAGAGCGCCGAGGAGTAGGGTGGTGCGTGGGCCCAAGAGGTTGTGAGCCGCGCCGCCCAAGATGCCGAAGACGGCGAAGCAGGCGTAGAGGGCGGTGTTGGCGTTGTCGGCGACGGTGTGGTCAACCTGGCCGCCGCCGCCGATGCCCGAGAGCGCGTTGAACATGCCAGGGCAGCAGAAGCACACGAGGCCGATCAGGCACACCTGCGCCAGTGGGGAGTTGGTGCGGAGGAGCTCACACTTCACCGGCGACGACCGATGCCCCTCTTCCACCACCTCCGGCTGCGGCGTCACAACCGCACCAGACATTTTGGCCTTGTGTTGTGTACCAGCAATTTTGATAAACCCTACTGTCTTCAAGACAAATGGTACGGTCGATCTAGAACTTGGAGCTATGTAATGAGAGAACAGGCTTCCACAAATGGTGCTGAACTGACAGAACTGTACGTATGTATAGAGAGAAAGAGAAGCACACCCATAGAGCAGAAAAGGAAAAGAGTGAAAGAAAGAGCTAGGGAGTGAAAGTAGATACTGACTAGTCATGAGTGTCATAGAATGCACTGCGTGGACTTGACTAAGTTTTGATTTACAAAGCTATCAATTTGTCTCAACAAGCAACGCACAATTTAGTTTTCGTTTTCACTTTCTTCTACATTGTTCGGTTTCTGGTATGGATATTCGTGGCATATTTTTTCAGGGGCGCACGTCACACTACTATTGACGGATGTATATTCCTACATCTAACCGCCGTGATATACATAATTGGTGGCTTGAAAGTAACGGATTTATTAAAGCAATAAAAAAGTCACCTTTCCACAAAAGAGTTCCTTTTTCATTATTGTTCCTTCTTCACTAAAATATTATCTCTTCACAAAAAGATGTTCCTTCTCCATACAAAATGTATTTTTTTTCATAAAAAATGTACCTTCACAAAAATTGTTCCCTTCAGAAAAAGATGTTCCCTCAAATTGTTTCCTTCATAAAAGGATGTTTCTTCTTCAGAAAAAATTGTACCTTTTCTTCAAAAATTTCGTGTTAGATGTATATTGGATGAACTAGGGATGTAATTGTTTGGCCCGCAATGTAACTTTAACGCTCCTTAGTTAAGCCAGGTTAACTAAATTTTCTAAAATTGTAGGTCATTTAGTTGAACTAAAAAGGGGTCGGAAAATAGCCTAAATGTACAAATTTGGACCCGTAGGATGGACAATTCTAGAAATAAACTTTCCACCAATATGGTCTTTGCGGATATATGCTCATCACAATTGATACTGTTTTAAGGTAACCACCTATGATAATGTCATCACTGACCAAGGTGATGCATTTCGAACAGGTTCTTTTTAAGTAGTTTTATTAGAAATACTTTTTTATGGGTAGAAATGTTTAATATTTAAGTTACTCATCTAGGTCCGTCAACTCTTAGTCTTACAACCGAAAATATCTGTGTACTACAGACAGTTCTATTTATATTTTTGTGGAGAATCAAATGTCTTTATCAAAGATATATGTTGTGCCCTCGCAAAAAAATATATATGTTCTCGACAACTAGAATATCAAGGCTGAAGACTTGAATAATCTTACCTGTGTTTTGTAGCCAGTAACAATTCTAGAGACAGGTACGGTCACCGGGCAAAATTACTGTTCTGGCCTATAAGGCTAACTAAATCCTGATTTGACCTTGTTTCGAAATAAATTTCGTTTCTGACCTTTTTTGGTGACGCCAAGATCCCGGGCGTCTAGGTTACGAAGCAGACGCCAGGGGCCCTAGCGTCTGGCCCCTGGCCCGCACTGCCCGCCTGCCCGTTGACCTGCTCACGTGGCAAACGGGCCAGACGCCAGGAACCCTGGCGTCTGGCCCTGGTAACTGGATAATGCCGCGGGGCCAGCCCACCCACCCATCTGTTCTTCTCCCTGCGGCGCACGAACAGAGGGGGTTATCTCCTTCGCCCCTCTTCTCCCTCACACCAATCCCCCCCTTGATCTACTTCATCCTCCACCCAAATTTGTGGATCTGAGGCCCCCAAGCTTCTTTGAGGTATTCTCCCCCATTCCCTCCAACTTGTTTTGCTTTTCCCCTCTCTTGTTGGATGCATTATTTCACATTAGGTGATGTTAGATTAGTAGATGGTTTCTTTGTTTTAGGAAATAGTTTGTAGTTGATAGATGATTTGGTAGGTAGTGTAGTTGGTAGATGTTTGTAGTTGTCCACCAATAGACATAGTTTATGATTTTTTTTGAATTATAGATGATGTATGCATGTGCTAGTAAATTAGCTATATGTTGAATATATAGATGGCATAATCTTTGTTTGAATCTGAGAAGACAACTTTGGCAAGCAAATATATTTAGAAAAAATATTATATGTGTGAAGTGGTATGACGATATAGTTGAATATATAGATGGCAATTTTTTTTTTTGCAAAAGAGATGATGAAATTTGATTATTGTGTGTGACATGATTTGTTCAATAGAATGGCGGATGATGATTATGAAATTTATTTGATGGTGAAATTTGGTACTCTAGATGATATGTGTGCATATGTAGAAGAAAGAAATGATGTGGTTATTTTTGAGAAGAATGGTGTTTTCATATGGCATAAACTTGGAGAAGGAAATTGTTTGATATTGTTCATGTATTCATAGATGTTTGTGATTTGTTTTGTAGGATGGCGGATGGTGATGGACCTTGGTATGACGGATTAATCGATGAGTGGGATAAGAAGCATCGTGCTCGTGCCATTGAGAATGGACAGGTAAGAAGCAAGAGTGGGTCAATTTTCGTTGTTTCTCATTTGTGTTCTTGTATTGATTACTAAAACATCACTTTATTTGCAGGTTGTAGTTGCTATGCGCATGAGGGGTCATTCCGCTGATGACTTTGATTACGACCCGCGGTATGAGCCTTACATTCGGAGATTGGGTCTTCTCCCATTCGTGTTACAGTTTAAGCGACGCACTCCGCCGGTGAACCACGCGACGCTGACCGCACTTGTGGATCGTTGGAGGCCGGAGACTCACTCATTCCACCTTCCATGTGGGGAGATGACGATGACCCTACAGGACATGGCTATGATAAGCGGCCTTCCTATCAACGGACAAGCTGTTACCGGTCGTGTCAGCGTGGGTAATTGGCGAGAACGGACTGCCGATTTAATTGGCGTTCAGCCCGAGGGCCCTCAGGAAGGCAAGGCCGATACCGCGAAAGTGAGGCATTCTTGGCTAAAAATGGTCAGAGGAAACACCAATCCGTGCCCTCAGGATGCCAATGACGTGGTTGTGCAGCAGTACGCGCGGGCCTATCTTTGGTATGTACTAACCAAGGTAGTCTTCTCAGATGCAACCGGGAACTCAGCCCTCTGGATGTTCTTGGAGCTACTCAATAACTGGGATACCCAGTATAGCTGGGGTTCGGCCGCACTAGCGTATTTGTATCGTCAGGTAAGAGATATTTGCAACCATTTATCTTGCATTTGTCATGCGCCTCCATATCTAACATGTTTGTTTGATTGCAGCTTGACTTGGCGTGTCGGAGGAAGGGAGATACATCCTCATTGTCTGGGTTTGTTTGGAGCCTATCCGTGTGGATGTGGGAGCGGATCCCGGTTGGACGACCCGGATTCAAGAACCCCCTCATGGCAAACCCACGGGGTAATCATGACGGGTTGCATGATGATGATCCATATCGGCGCCCTATGCTTGCTTACTATTGGGAACAAGTGACAGTCTACACAGGAAGCTCGCATGTGCGATACAAGTGCTATATGAACGAGCTGGACACCTTGACTGCTGAGCAGGTTTTGAGAAGTTCGATGAGATAAAATTTAGTCAAGAATGAAACTTGTAGCTAACAATGTATCTCTTTGTTTTGCAGGTATATTGGTTGCCTTATGTGGAAGATCGTGACTTTGATCTTAATGAGATGTGCACGCGTGATAGCCATCTTTGGCGGGCGAGGTGCCCAATGATATGCTTCTTCGCAGTCGAGTGGCACTTTGTAGACCGTGTGGCAAGACAATTTGGAGGAAGACAAGGTATTCCAATTGAGGAGAGCAAGGAGGAAATGCTATCTCTGCATCGGTAAGCAAGCATGCCTTGAGTATGTAGTAGAGCATTGAATAAGTCAATGTTTGCTAATGCTTTGTCCCGTGCATCATTTGTAGGTTCGATCGAAGGAACAATCAGGATATATCGGATTGGGCAAACAAACACCGTGCATGGATAGAAATTTGGAATCAAAGAGACACACTAGTGCAATCAGAGAATAGACCTCACAATTAGTTAGCATATCAGAAGTATCAAGTGTGGTATGCGGATCGTTACCGGTTAAAGCTGAAGCTAGGTTGGACTCACGAGGAGTGGTTGGAGTTGGTGTCTGAAGAACCGGAGTTGGCCATCTACAACACACAAATCTCTTAGTAGCTAACCTATGATAAATTAAACCACGAGGAAAACAAACTAGGGTTTTCACAAAACTATGATACATTAAACCAACCAAAAGATAGGGGTGGAGTTGATTTACCTTCTAGTTTCGAAATCCTGAAGATCCAACAGTGAAACCGGACCGATTCGTGAGAGATTTGAGGGGGGTTAGGGTGCTGGATGAGGGAGTGACGTTGGCAGGGCTAGAGGTGAGAGTGGGTGGATATGAATGAAATGAGAGGGGTAGAGGTGGAGATGAATGGATGAGAGGGGTAGAGGTGGGCCCAAAGAATCTTATCCACTCGAATCTTATCCATCAGACAGATAACTGCAAAAATGCTAGGGACCCAGACACCATGGACCTTGGCGTCTGGGTGTCCATCAGACACATCAGGCATTTGTCTGGTCTCCTGCGTGAGCAAAATGAGCCAGACGCCACGGTCCTTGGCGTCTGGTTGTGGGAGCCAGACGCCATGGTCCCTGGCGTCTGGGGTGTCCATCAGACACATCAGGCATTTGTCTGGTCTCCTGCATGAGCAAAATGAGCCAGACGCCACGGTCCTTGGCGTATGGGTGTGAGACCCAGACACCATGGTCCCTGGCGTCTGGGGTGTCCATCAGACACATCAGGCATTTGTCTGGTCTTCTGCGTGACCAAAATGAGCCAGACGCCATGGTCCCTGGCGTCTGGGGTGTCCATCAGACACATCAGGCATTTGTCTGGTCTTCTGCGTGACCAAAATGAGCCAGACGCCATGGACCTTGGCGTCTGGGTGTGGACCTGGTGTTTTTGCACACACACTAGTGTCTGTTGTTAATGTTTTTCCTTAGCAACTTATTGCACACAATGTTAAATATGAACAAAGCATGCTAGTCTCAACCAAAAATATGAACAAAGCATACTAACTAGTCTCGAATGACGAACATAGTTTGCACATAATCTCAAATAGTCTCGAATTACAAGTTCATCACACACGATGTGTCGAATGACATAAATAGTTCATGATCACGCAAGGTCTCGAATGACAAGTTCATCACACACAAAGTCTCGAAAGTCCATCATCGATGTCGGTGCCTTTTCCATTTGTCTACTGAGTAGTACGGGGCCACTTTCCCTTCTTGTCACGTGCCTCGTCCTCCTCTTGTGCATCGCGAGCCCTTGCAAGTTTTCTTGCCCTCTCTTCTTGACGAGCCTCCTTCTCTTTGCATGCCCTCTCTTCCTCACGCTTCTTGCACTCACGAGCCTCCTTCTCACGACGCTCCCGCTCCAATCCCCGTGCATAGGACTCCTCGAATAGGCGCTGCCTCCGTAACCAATCTCGACGTTGGTCCTCTTGGACATCTTTTGGTACCTCATGATCTATCCAAGTGAAGTACTTGCAAAGTGGAGGAGGGGACTACATATAAACCATGTTTTTGTTAGACATATGAGTGACAACTTGTTGATGTTTTTTGTATGTACACCTAACATACCGGTGGTATGTCATATGCGTTAGTTGGCCTTCGACGATCATGTGCATAGTTGGGACACACGAAAAACCTTCTACCTTTTGTCCATGACTTGTTGCGGTCAGTGGACACCTTCAGCTTGCAAACATCACCACACCAACATGATGGTGTGGGCACATCCTTCTCCTTCTCCTTGTCCAAACTGGCCTCCATCCATGTCCTCTTGGTCCGCGCACGCTGGCCTCGTCCTGAAACCGGATGAAGCCATGCCTACAAAAAGAACAATTGTTAGCACAAGACATAAAGAGAGTAAATGCGTAAACACAGTAAATGAATAAATGCTAGGAATTGTATGAACAAATAATATACCATTATTATTAGATCAACCATCTGGATTAAGCAAATAACCGAAGGCCGATCCATTATCAACCATTCCTCTACGACCACCACCACCTCTAGCACTTGTGCTTCCTCTCGGACCACCACCACCACCTCTAGCACTTGTGCCTGCTCGGCCACCACCTCTAGCACTTGTGCCTGCTCGACCACCACCTCTAGCACTTGTGCCTGCTCGACCACCACCTCTAGCACTTGTGCTAGCTCGACCACCACCTCTAGCACTTGTGCTAGCTCGACCACCACCTCTAGCACTTGTACTCCCTCTACGAACACTAGCACCTCTAGCACTTGTGCTTCCTCTACGACCACCACTACCACCTCTGACACTTGTGCTTCCTCGACCACCACCACTGTCACCTCTTCCACCTCGTTCACCATCGGTGCCGCCTCCACGACTTGTTTTTCTTTTTTTGGTTTTCTTATTCTTGCATGTCCGCTCATTAAGTCCCCCTTCACCGCACACCCCACAGTTGATAGTGTCAGGAGCCTCCATGAAATGACCGCTACCAAATTGTTTCATGCCAGTGTATCCAGCCAGGTCATCCATATCACCCCTAAACCTCTTAGTTCTCCTTCTACCCTTCGTCTCCACCTTCAGAAGAGGGTCTGGCCTAATATGAGGGCCATGGTACTCAGGCCACTGTGATTGGTCCAAGAAAGGGTGAAATCTTGGCGCCCATGTCAACCTAGTAGCTTCCACATGGAACTCTTGCATCCTCATGGTTTTTTCCATCATTAACATGTATGTTTCTCGCCTTCGCCGCCGTTATCAAATGCGAGCATGGCCAATGATACTTACTAGGCCTCTCGCACTGGCACCACCGAGTCTTCAGTTTCACCTCAAATGCAGCACCACCATATTGTCTACCGTCTCGTGTTGTGCCACCTGGCTCATCAATTTGATAGATCATTTCAAGTCTATCGAATATGGTAACTTGTTGCCGTGAAGACTTGCTTGCTTGTAACTGCAACCATTCATCAACCTTTTCCGGATAATCCTTTTTTTCACCTATCCATTTTGCAGTCTCTTCAGAATGCCTCTGAAAGTACTCATTAAGCTTGAAGAAGGTGTACTCCACTATTGCAGTCATCGGCAATGCACGAGCACCCTTCAACACATTGTTGAAACATTCTACGAGATTGCTCGTCATGTCGCCATATCGCCAACCACCATCGTCATGAGCGCGTGCCCACTTGTGCTTCTCGCTTAAATTCCTAGTTAAGAACTCTTTTCCCCCTTCGTTCACCGCTGCAAAGAGTTTGTTGTACCGAGCATCGAAACCTTGGGTGGTGAAGGCCACACATACATGGGTAAGGTCTTTGCTGAGCTCCTTGCTCTTACATGCCCGGTAAAAGTTGGCCACGAAATGCCTCATGCACCATCTGTGGTGAAGCTTTGGAAATCCTGGAATAACAATGTCCATTGCCTTGAGTATGCCATGATGCCGGTCCGATATGATGCATACCTCCCTAGCCCCAATCACGTTGTGCCTAACATGACCCATGAACCACTCCCAGTTGTCTTGGTGCTCGGAAGGCACCAAAGCAAATGCACACGGCAACACGTTGTCGTTTGATGAGTGCGCCATTGCTACCATTAGTGTGCCCTTATATCTACCGGTTAAGAACGTGCCATCTATAGACAAGACCGGACGACAATGCTGAAACGCCTCCACACATTGTCCATAACTCCAAAAGGCACGGTGGAACACTCCCTCGTGATCCTCGACCACATGAAACATGCCCGGGTTCCTATGTGCAATCACGGCCAACAACCTTGGGAGCTGGTTGTATGCTTCTTCATAACCACCATACAACATCCTAATAGCATTTGCCTTTGCCTTCCATGCCTTCCCATACTTGACTTCATAACCAAATTGTTTTTTCACCGTCCGCATGAGAAACCTCACTTTCACAGTGGGATCAAAGGCTATGTCTTTCATCCATTTGTATCCGAGATACTCAGATGTGAGTTGACGGTGTGTCTTTCTAAGTCGTTTCGATGGCGGTTTGCATCTATGAGTGGTATCACAACTTTTCAACACCCATTCTTCGGTTTCTTTAAGCTTTCTTGCACGAACCTTCCATGTGCATTCCTTTTGCTCACACACCACGGTGTAACGTAACTTCATGTCGGAGTTCTCAACATAAATTGGCCTATGGTTTCGAATGGCATAGTCAGCCAACCAAAACTTCAGCATAGGCAAGCTCAGAAACTTCAATCCTTTCTTCAAATAAGCATTCTCGTCCTCATTCTCCACCCTTGGTTCTCCTGGATCCGGGCATGGTGTTGGCTCAAATCGCCGTCATTCTCATTCCACCGTCAACAACAGCTTTATGGGCAAGGCTGAGATCTTTAAACAAGTGAGTTCTTTTTTGTAAGCCCGTCAGCTCAAAGTGGATTTGGTTCTCCTCCTTTGTGAATCCATCCTCGTCCAACTGTTCAACTGGACCCTCCGCATCCGAGTCATACGCATATTGACGCCTAAAAGGCAAGTCACGATCCATGTCCTTTTGCGCTATGTACGCATCCAAGTCACCAACATCATTACCATGAAACCCTTCCTCTTGCTCTTCGTCGTCATCATAAACATCTTCACCCTCTTGAATTACTTCGTCACTAGCAATCACCTCAACTTCATTTGCTTGGCTAGTTGGTGGTTGGCTAGAAGCATTGGGGGCATACAACTCAACCTCATTTGCTTTGATAGATGGTACACGGGGACGTGGTGGGGGATAAACATTGGGGGCATCAACCACAACCCTATGCTCAACAAGTGGCACCATTGTCCTCTCGCTCATGTCATCCATTGAGGAAGAGACATGCCGGTTCAAATCAATGGTAAACCGAGGAGATTCAACCTTGGTGGCAAACAATTCAAGTGACTTGTCTTCCGATTGGGATACTTTTTCCTTGTATACATCCCAATGCAAATCCGAGGTGATAGGCATACTTTTCAAGCGAGATTTGGCTCCAACTCCAACATCATACCTTCCTATTAACTTAACATCAACATTGGTGTCCATCCACTCTAAGACTTGTCTCACTTTTGCAACAACATCCTCATAGCTAGGGCTTGTATCAAAAATCAATGGTTCCTCACCCGTGTTGGCATTGTTACTCAAGAATGTCTCCTTGTCCATGTAATGAACATTAACAAGTCTCTCCATCTAAAAATAACATGAATGGATTTAAGACTTCAATGAGAATTGGTGTGTTTATCCAAATACATCTAATTCTATCCAAATCATATCAAGACTAAATTATTGGTGATGTCCACAAAAGTATCACTAATTAACACACACTAAGCAAAGTTAACCCTAATCACTAACTAACCCTAACCCCCAATCTTTATACTCAACAAGCATATATTCCTACTACACACCATGCATAGCACTATATTATCAAAGTTAACCAAGCCATTCACACTAACATAAGGGAGAAAACATGAACTAGGGTTCCACCAACATGTATAAAATGCAACCAAAATAACAAGATTTGACAAAAAATAATTGGATGATTTGGGGGAGATTAACAAGAGCAACAAAGTGATGGAAAGATCCACCTAAGGGATGTACCTTTTGGAGAGGATTTGAGGGGGGGCTTGAGGGGTAGGAGAGAGTGTGAGAGCTCCAAGTGTTCTTCAAGCTCGGGTTGTGGATTGGGGAAAGTGTGTGGGGTGGGTCCCACACACTTTCCCCAAGGGTTATTCTGTTACCAGGGCCAGACGCCAGGGACCAGTGCGGGCCAGGGGCCAGACGCCAGGGTCCCTGGCGTCTGCTTCGTAACCCAGACGCCAGGGATCTTGGCGTCACCGAAAAAGGTCAGAAACGAAATTTATTTTGAAACGAGGTCAAATCGGGATTTAGTTAGCCCTATAGGTCAGAACAGTAATTTTGTCCACGGTCACCCATGTCGAAGAGGAAGACAAGATATTTTATCTCAACAGCATTTTACGGAAGATTCTTCCTGCCCACCACAATATGACGTCAATTTCCTAAAAACAAAACGACGTCGTATTAACCCACAGACTTGGAGCTAAAGACTTGAATAGTCATATACTTGAGTCTTGACTAGTAAATATGCCCGTGCGTTGCAACGGGGAAAACAAATCCTCACATGCGTGTAGCAGCCCATCCATATTGTCACTTCTCCTCTTCGTCACCATCGCCAATAGTTGTCAATCATCCATCAATTAACGTCGACCATGATCAATCCCAAGGTGAGCTTGGTCATGACATTGTAATACACCATTTTTGCGAGCCCACTAATTCAAGACGAATATGGTCAATTCCATGGTGATGAGTTTGGTCATCGCACTGTAGCACGTCGTTCCCATAGAAGAAAGGCTAAAAAATAAAAGGAAAACTAAATGTGTATGTACAGCTACACTATTGGCCCACCCTGGCCCAGTGGGCTAGGTCCGCCACTGTCTACGGACAATGATGGTGTTTGCTGCGGTGACGAGAGTAATAGAGGACAGGTGGAGGTTGCACCATGCGTGCATCGGCACAAGCACAAGGACCATATATCCAAACCAATGCTAGATGCAAATTGCACTTATATAATTCACTTAATGTACGATATAAATAAAGCATGTATGCAAATAGGTAGGTCGCCAGTTGGTTGCCGAGGATTGATGTTGTGATTGCCGGGTCGACTCCAACCCACACATCAATTGTTTAGCAGATTTTTTTAGCCAAATTGTTTAGCAGATGGACATTGGTGGAGCAAACTGGGCTGTTGAAGAACATGCTCATGTTTGGCCCAATTGAGCGATGGACCATACGGCGAGAAAATCGCAAAAAAAAAAGATATATGTTCTCGACAACTAGAATATCAAGGCTGAAGACTTGAATAATCTTACCTGTGTTTTGTAGCCAGTAACAATTCTAGAGACAGGTACGGCCACCCATGTCGAAGAGGAAGAGAAGATATTTTATCTCAATAGCATTTTACAGAAGATTCTTCCTGTCCACCATAATATGACGTCAATTTCCTAAAAACAAAATGACGTCGTGATGTAGGGTAGAACCCTAGTGGCCCGATTTTTCACGAGAGGAGCGGATCCCGCGAAGAACACGATGAACGCGAAGAGGGGAACGAGGAAAAACGGGAGAAAACACAAGAGGAACACTCAAACTAACAAGAACAAGTCACACATGTGCTAGATCCTCGGGTACATAGAACGATACACGAATCCACGGACAACTAAGGACGATACAAAAGGGTAGCCGATTCTTCTCCGAGATGAGGTCTTGAATCCACAAGGGGATCTTCCCGTAAAGGGGTCTTGAATCCAAGGTGGATCTTCTCCGTAGAGGGGCCGCGGTCACTCTTGGGGAGATGATCCGTATGGATGAGCAAAAGCTATCCTCACATATGAGCTACAACTTTGCTAACCCTAGAAAGTTGTACGGGATAGAGTATATATAGTCTAGGTAACGAAAGGGTACACGGGCCTCGGCCCAAGTGGCTGCGCGCAGGCAGGGCCGAAAGTTCCGGGCTAGGCCGGAAGTTCCGGGCGCCGGAGGTTCCGGGGAGGGTCTGGCCTAACCAGAGAGTTGGCGCGGTGGAGAGGTGCTGGCGTCCGGGGGCCGGAAGGTCTGGGCAGGCCGGAGGTTCCGGGCGCCGGAAGGTCCGGGACGGGGTCCGGGCTAACCCGAGAGTTAGCACGCCTGGGCTGGACGAGGTCATCGGTTGCCGGAAGCTCCGGGTCGGCCAGAAGGTCCGGGGGCCGGAAGTTCCGGGCTCTGGCCGGAAGTTCCGGGTTGTCCAGAGTGTTGACGCCTGTCTCTTCTTCTACAGTCCTCAGCTCCGAGTCTTGAGCGTTGTACCTGGTGACACATAGTATCTCGGACTTAGGCAGTAGCCATGTCTCACTTGAAGAGGGGGAAAACTCAAGTAGGAGTGATGTCATCTCGGATTGAATAGCACGCGCCCTAGCCCTTGTCATTGGTCCACTTGGAGCTTGGATAGTTGAGGTGGCGTCCATGTGGATGGTCGTGGGATGCTCCGCATCATCTCCCCTCCCTTGGGGAAGATCCGTCCTCGGATCGAGTTCTTCATCACCATGGAAGGGAGAGAGATCTTTGATGTTGAAGATGTCGCGCACGTTGTATTTGTCCCGTGGGAGGTCGATCTTGTAAGCGTTGTCGTTGTAGCGTGCGAGCACCTTGAAGGGTCCATCGGCTCGAGGTCAAAGCTTAGACTTGCGTTCTTGTGGAAAGCGCTCCTTGCGAAGGTGTAGCCACACGAGATCACCAATGTTGAAGACCATAGGTTGCTTGTTGACGTTGAACTTGGTCGCAAGGCGTTGTACTTGGCGCTCGATGGTGTTTCTTGTATCTTCATGCACCTTCTTGATATGGGTCGCTCGTGCACTTGCGTCCAAATTGATTCGCTCTTGGAGTGGTAGAGGTAGAATATCCAATGGTGACAAAGGGTTGAATCCGTAGACGACCTCGAAAGGGGACTTGCGGGTTGTTGAGTGTCTTGCTTGGTTGTAGGCGAACTCGGCGATGGGTAGACACTCCTCCCACTCCTTGATATTCTTCTTGATGAGTACTCGAAGTAGAGCGGAGAGTGTGCAGTTTGTCATCTCCGTTTGGCTGTCGGTTTGAGGATGCTATGCCGTGGAGAAGAGTAGCTTGATTCCGAGCTTGGCGCATAGGGTCTTCCAAAAGTAGCTAAGGAACTTGACGTCGCGGTCCGAGACGATAGTCTTTGGCACACCATGTAGACGCAATATTTCCCTACAAAAAAGATTTGCCACATGTGAAGCATCGTCTATCTTGTTACAAGGAATAAAGTGTGCCATTTTTGAGAAACGGTCCACAACGACAAATATGGAATCTTTCCCATTGCGAGTCCTAGGCAAACCAAGTACAAAGTCCATGCTAATGTATTCCCAAGGTTGGTATGGAATCGGTAAAGGCATATAGAGACCATGAGATTGAGCTTTGGACTTAGCTTTGCGACATGTAGAACACCAGTTGGTGAAGCGATTGACGTCCCGAAACATCTTTGGCCAAAAGTAGCTCTTCGAGAGCGTGGCGAACGTCTTGTCGCGTCCGAAGTGTCCCAGTAAGCCTCCTCTATGAGATTCCTGCAAAAGCAACAAACGAAGCGAGGACTCGGGAATGCAAAGTAGATGGGTTCATTGTCACTCAAATGCTACCTACAGATTTATAGGTGGAAGATTAAGACTTTTGACCTATACAAAGAAAAAAAAACAAGTCGGCGCGAGATGTTACATTCAAGTGTTACACTTAATTTTGTATTTTACACTGGCGAAGCACTGCTGTCCTGTTGCCTTGAAAATTGTCAAGCATACATGTTACACTAACAAGAACATCTACACGAAAATCTGAATTTTTAAATTTTATTTGCTTTTTTATTTTGAATTTACTGTTCATCTAAGAGCACATGCACCCTAGAGCCAAAACGGCCGCAAGGTATATTCATACATACATCTAAAGCCAACATATAATAAGATCGTGTGTTCAACAACGTCTGAAGTGACATGTATAAGTTTGTAGCCAATAACAAAATTCACAATCTGAGAACATCTATAAGATCACAACAGACATATATAATTAAGTTCATAGTCAACGACAAAGTTCTCAATCTAAGAACATCTATAAGATCATAGCCAATACAAGTTCATAGCCAGTGACACAGTTCTTAGATCTACGAACATCAATAAGATAATATTCAACATATATAAGTTCATAGCCAACGACAAAGTTCTTAAATGTAAGAAGTTGTACTAATCAAATAAAAGAAAATGAAACCATGGGGAATTGCGAATGGGTTGCGTCACTGGTGATTAAATGAAGTGTGTTTGCAATGTACTGGGCTCGCTCTTGGTAAACACACACTTTTGGGTCCACACGTGTGTAAAAGTTGTTTCGCATAAGTTGTTCCACCCCTGTGTGATGAGAGGCCTTCATAGATCGCGTGCACTGTCCCGCTAAATTTAAGTCGCGGGTACCAACCACACGGGGTACCCGTAATCTTCTAAGTCTTGTCCATGACAATAGCTTAAAAATAAACACTATTGTGTTAGCCTGCTACCAAAAAGGTTTGAAAAGTATATTTTTGCTAGAAATTAACCATAAATATCCCCACATGTGTTTCTTCATTGAGTTGTATCTAAAACTTAGCAAATATATTTCACGAGCAAGCAGGAGCACTGCATTTTCATTTCCGTAGAGGGAAAACTGCACAAAGAAGCTTGGCAAATGTTGAAAGGTCTCCCACAAAAATTTGGGAACTGATTTGAACTCTGCTAGAAATTGTTGGATCTGTGGATGATAGTACATATTGTTCTGAAATCTCAACATCTTGGCCTGAACTCTTTACCCATACGGATACAGTTCCCATAGCACTAGAGAGAAACAAAACTGCAAACACAGCAGCTGACGCTACAGCAGACGGAAAGAAGCTGGCCACCATCCATGCGAGGCATTGAAAACACAGCGTATCTGCGGCAGGTGTGGGTCAGGCGTTGAAGCACCATTTCTATGTCTTAGAGCATCTCCAGTCGCGCCCCAACAAGGCTTCCCAGGCCACTTTTCGGCCGCCGGCACCGAAAAATCGGCCCAATCACGTCCCCATGGGCCCGTTTTTCATTGGCTCGGGCAGAAATTAGCGTCGGCGGACCCAACACGAACCCGGCGCGCTGGGGGGTGCTCGGGGGCGCCGGGCGAATCGTTTTGGTGCGAAAGAGCCGCGGGCCCTCCTCGCCAGCGATTCGTCTCTCTTCTCGCCGCTTCGTCGTCCTCATCGCCTCGTTTCCCGTAGCGAATCAATGCCAAAACTGCCGCGCGCTGCCGCGCCGGTCAGCCTGCGTCATTGATGCCTTACGGGCGGCGCAGTGAAGACCGGATAACGCGCGTCCCTCGCCCTCCCTCGCCCGTCACGCGTACACACGGCGGCACGCGTACGGGCGGCGCCTCGGCCTATATAAGACGCGCCCCAGGGCGCCGAAGGAGGAGACACGCACTCTCTCGCCGTTGCCGTTCCTCCCTCTCCTCTCTCTCGCCGTCTCCAGTTCATCACCCATGGCCGAGCGCTTCCCAGGCGACGGCGCGGCGGCGAACGGCTTCGGCCGCCGCCATCTTCATGAAGATGAAGCTCGGCTCCTCTACGAGGCCGAGTACCCGGTCCCGCCGGACATGCAGGTGCCCGGGGCGTGGAGGATCAGCGCCGGCGGGGTCCCGGTGCCACCACCGCCCACCGGGGCGGCGAGGCGTGCGGAGATCACGCGTATCCGTACCTCGCTGCCGCAGGCGGCGAGGGAAGGGCCGCGGTACGTCCCCGACAGCCCTCTGTGGGAGGCCTACTTCCGTCGCCGCCACGCCGAGCAGCTCGAGGCCACCAACGGCGTCGTGCCCTCCGGGAGGCTCAACGTCGACGGGCGCCGCCGATGGTGGGGCGTGCCAGGCCGCACGCTGGAGGCCGTCCTCGAGTACATCGCGGGCGGCAACATGCCGCGGCTGGAGTACCCCGCTCCCCCGTCCCTCTCCCGCCGGCGTGGGAGCTCCTGGGCGCCGAGGCGCATGGACCCGGGGGCGTCCTCCTCTTCGTCCGGCGGCTCTCCCTGCCTCCGCCCCGTCAAGCCGAAGCCCCAAGACACGCCGGTCAGCCGCCGCACCCGTAGCTCCCGCGTCCGCATCGCCGACTCCACCCCCCCTCTGGCCGCCTCGTCCTCGTCAGGCCAAAGCCGGAGCCCGGTCTCCCCGTGGAGTACGAGGAGATAGCCCGGCGCGGCATCTCCGACGAGGACGCCCTACGGTGGGCGCGGGACAACTACCTCCGCGAGGAGACGGTCCGGCAATGCCGGGCCCTGGAGGAGATCGCCGCCCGCAAGCGTGGGCGCGAGGACGAACACGGCGTCGTCATCCGCGACAGCTCCGACGACGAGGACGCCCCCGGATCGTCCAACCCGGCGCGCCAACCAGGGGAGGGGTGCAGCAGGGACGGCGGCCGCCGAGGAGGTGACGACGACGACGGCGGCGACTACACGCAGTTCTACCGCCTCCTCGGCATGTAGAGCAAGGACGGCGAGCGGCGACGAGCGAGACGGCGGGCCTAGTAGTTTTTTTATTTTTTGTAAAAAAAATTAAATATGTATGAACTAGCCGAACTTTGCTTGAATTTGCGTCGTGTTTGTGTTGAATTTAAATTTTTTGAAAAAAAATATGAGCGCTGCGACTGGGGAGCATCACGTCCCGAGCACGCGGTTTTGCGCCGGTGTATCCTCAGGGACGATTTTTAGCACCTCTTAGAGGCCGAAGAGCTGGAGATGCTCTTATTCTTCTCTGGCGCTACAGAGACACGACCAGGACCAGCCGTGTGGCCTCGTGCGGAATCCGGGCTGCAAGGCATCCGTCCGCACAGCGCCCTCCTGCACAAAACACACCAGCGCACGGTTTAGTACCACATCGGCAGCCGAGTTGCCTTGGGTCTGGAGGGGCGGCTACATATGCAGCCCACGGGCAAATTTGAAACTTACTTACCTGGACGGGGTCGACGGCCGATCAAGAAGGGTCATGGCCTAGATCAATGGCCCGCATTGCACTTGGCAAGCGTGTTGATCTGCCATCTCCCCTTGTTGGGAGAGTGGGCGTCATAATTTGTGATAGAGGGGGTACGCGTTCGCGCGGCCCCTGCCAATTCTAATTCAAGCTTCAAATTCTACAGATTCAAGTTTTGACATTGGCACTCTACATGAGTGTCAGGACAATGTAGATGCAGATTCAGACTAACATTAGCATTTTGAGTTTCAGGAAGGCACAATTCATACTACATTGGAAATATGCTTCCTCCTGATGGAGGTTGACTTGGGTTCATCATTGTCACATGGGGGATACATATAGATCTCAAATATGGTGGAATCGGATCAAATTTTCGCACATATGTACATGATGTCATACATGGGATAAGGCTACAAAAGATATGTACAGGTCTTTGTTATATTCTGGGAACTTGACATGTCGAATCAATGCATGAAATCGCATGTTTCAGCAATGGGGAATCAGCCCTCTCCAGACCAACCAAACAGCTTCGTCCATGGCTGCAAGAGATGTGGCGGCGCTACCGTCTTCAAGAGGCGCCTTGAGGGGGTAAGCCGGTGCCAAGGTCTTCATGAGGCAACAACACCTTCACAGACGTCCCCACGACACAACGGGCACACCCTGCAGCATTGCATCGACAAAACCTTAGCAGGAGATAGCTAGCGAAACAGGCCCGCGTTATCGGCGATCTAAAATTGCCTTTTTGCAACAGGAGGAGCTTTTTATTCCTTACCTGTGTATTTCTTTGAGCCACTTGTCGACACACTGCAGGTGAAACTCATGTTTGCATGGGAGACTTCTTATCTGATCTCCATCCTCATATTCAGTTAAGCAGATATGGCACCTGAAGAAGGTGACAAGCACAATGTTAACATTTCAGCATCTCCCAGGACCACTCCGAATGAAAAGACTCAAACCAGGAAAAAGAAGAAATCCAAGTGTTAACTTGCAATTCCAAACTATATTTCAAGATATCTGACATGGGACTTATGATAGCTTTATGGAGAGATGTCCATATTTTTAGCTAGAGAATCCAGGCCTCACAAAATCGAGCTTCAAGTGCACAATAAATTCAATATCTGACATGTACAATACAATCATTCTCAACTCGTGGGTACTAGTCTACTAGACATAACAGATTTGCAAAGACCAAAAGAAGAAGGGTGTCAAACAGCGATCATCCACACGATTCAGGGTCTCTCTAGATGCTGCACACAAACTTCTACTCATCAGTTATCACAACACTGTTATCCCCTTTATCCAGGCGCTAACAGCAAAACATGCAAAATCCGCAAAGTGCAAACTGTGTCTAGTAAATTCAACTTGACATGGTGATTTTAACACCTAGCTCATTGTGATAGATATTATGTCATGGAAGACAAAGTATTAACCAGAACATGCTTCCTTCGTAAGTTCTCTAAGATGTCAACAATGCCTAGTTAGCAATTAAAATTGTATAGATTATTATTCAGTGTCTCACAATATGGTTTCTGGCTGGATTATAATAGGTGTAAGATAAAATTGTTGGGAAGTTTATTTGAAGCAATTATCAGAAACATACCAACATCAGAATTAGTAAAACTGCTCCCTTAGGAAAATTAGACAGATTAAAATGACAAGAAGCTCACTGTTCCATATCAGCACTGCATTGGGCTGTCTCAAGCTTTTTGTAGCTCTTACATGGTAATGAATTAACCACAGCCTCTGGCGCTTGAGCAGAGGCCATGGAAAGTGAAAGTGATGAGGGTTGCCGGTGAATCTCATCCAATACCTGGAAAAAATTGTGCACGTAAGCATATTAAGTAACTAGAGAAGAAATCTTATACAAAAACAACAAAGGAGCAGTTAAGTTGACAGAATCATCCTTTAAACATTCCACTCCTAGTTTAGTCAATGGGTGCAAATTAATGTTAATTACAATTTACATCCCCCTATAGACTGAACTATCAAAGTTCCTATTTCTAATTTTCTTGTGGTGCTTTGGCCTCATAAATTAATCAACCATCATACAGACATAGCCACAAAACAATCCCTGCAATACTGACTTCATTCTGCAACTTACTCGGGCCAATTCTATTTTGTTGTTGTCAGGTGATTTACTAATTCAAACAGGTTAACACGACCTTTATGCAAAAGAGGAAATAGTTGAAGTTCCTGTCTAATGTAGCGATTTCAAATTCCGATATGAATCTGCGTGAAATTATCATGTTGCTGTGTTGAAGTCTGTAACTGGAGTAACAGCTGCATATGGCAATCACATACATTTGTCAAAACTCAGAAGTAAGCAGGGGAGAAGTTGTGTCAAAACTCTGCATAACATATATGCAGTTGTGTCTCTTAGTTCTTCTAAACACAAGTAGAATGATGTTGATAATCCAATGAATCAGACTTGAGCAACACAAACTCAACAGACTGAGTGCTAAATAGTTCTCAACACTGAAACAAAAACATTTAAAAAATGAAGGGAAAGAGCAAACCTCGAATAATGCCTCCGTTAACATGACAATTCTTGATATACTTGCACGAGCACTAGATTCTTCAGCAACCAAGAATGCATCACAGGTGCATCTGCCAATTTGGTGAATCCCCAAAGGACAAGCAGCAGTACTTTGTCCGTTCCCACTATCAAAAATAGCACGACGGTGCTCCCTAATCTGTAACAAAACAATAGCACCAACTTAAGGACACATGTGCATGAGATCAAGCAGCAAATGATTAAGACCACAGAAAACAATGCTACCAAGTGTAAGAACCAGAACTGAGAACACATCGGGCATAGAAGTGGTGCAGAAATGAAACAGCATATGCAGCATATAGTGTAGGTTCACTTCACGGAATTCTGAATATGCTGAAAGAAAATAGCGAGAACACATATGATGATTAAAGTACAGGTTTTTTTTCAGAAAATAGTGCAAACCTACATCAACAATTAATAACTTATTCTGAACATAGTGACACCAATAACATTTCCTAAATATGGAATCGCAACATATGAAAGAGTAGGCATAGCTGCCATAGGCCAGAGCAATTACCCGAGATCTTGAATACTGGTTTACTCTGATTGAACCATGGCGTCTACGATGAAAGTATCGTGCCTCCTCAACCTCATCTCCAAAAAGATCATCACCAAGGTCTAGCCATCTACTGTAAAATCCCAGATCATCAGTGTCTGAATCTAGATAACCTCTAGAACCACGTCTTGAAAATGAATCCCATAGGACCCTTCTATGATTTCTTCTTGTTTCACCATTACTCGAATCTCTAGAGTGTTCTGGGCCATCATTTGAGAAAATGCTAACCATGTCTTCATGCACTGTACTTCCACCAATCTGACCATGTGACACGCTGAATATGGTTGGAACATCTTCTCTGCTAGCAGTTGCATCTGGAATTGATTCTCCAATGATGGATGATGCACTTGAAGTAGCAGGCAACACAGATGTTAAGCTGGATTGAGAAACATCTGATCTTTCACTTGACAAAACATCTCTGGATGAAGTCCTGCGGAGAGCTGCCTCGCCGTCTTCCAAGCCAGGCACGATCCTTTCAGATGCCATCAGCGAGGAGTGGAAATCAGACTGGGACATGGAGCCACTAACTTCTGTAATGAAAACCGCGTCAATATGGACATTGTCAGGTGCAGGTTCTACAAGCTCTTGTGCCATAGGACTAACCCCTTCTCCAGATGTTCTCTCACCATTGCCAGCTTCATTACTTTGATTTCCCCTAATCATGGCATCCTTTCCTGATGAACTCCCGAGACCACTCGTTTCAGCATCTTTAATTCGTAGGGGATGCTCCTTGTTCTCATGACAGTCCAAGTGGTTGAACCTGAGACGGTGACTTATGGTGCTTGAAGACGGATGCACTCTTGGGTCTGGCTCGCTGGTGTGGCGAAGATCCTTAGCAGACAGAGAAGGCTGGAAATCTAGCCCAGCCGCTGCTCGCTCTGCTTGCCGAGTTGCTGCCTGCACAACATACCTTCCTGACATCAGTCAACAACAGAGATAACAAAACAGAAGGAAAAGAAAGCAACCTTATCCACTGAAAGCATGAAACCCCACTGGCACTTCAGTAACATACAGAAATGCTGCAGTTCACAGGTTTAGTTCAGCTTATCACTCAAGAGACCCCCCAATAGTTCTAGTGTGGAATGGCAGATTCTGTGAGCTCTCCATTCATGTCCATTATGAGGGTTGCAGTATAGATGTAGGCTAGCTAATCCATAGGCAGCTAATCATGCCTGCATGGCACGGATGTGTAAGGAAGGAACATAAATGTTCATTCAGCTAGTCAACTGCCCGTCCATAGCCCATACTACTACCTATCATGATTGAGCAAGCAGCGGTACAAAGGAAATGGCGATAAAAAGCTCCAGAAGCAAGTCCATGGCTCCTCCCAACCAAAGCTACGCCGCCAGAACCACCATCCCCAATCCCACGACCCAATGAACAGTAACCACCGACGAATCCCTCCCTACCGCAAGCCAGCCCCAACGCCGAGACCCGAGACCCGAGACCAGCCCTGTGCTAGGAGGCTAGGAGCGACTGACTACCTGGAGGGCGCGCGAGGAGGAGGCGGCCGCGGCGGCGGCGGCGGCGAGGCCCCCGCCGTCGCGCGCGGAGGATCCGGCCCCGAAGCACCCGGCGAGGCCGATCCGCGGCCGGCGCCGCGGCGACGGCGAGGACGACGACGGGCCGGCGGCGCAGCTGCTGCTCGCGGCGCCCATCTCGCTCTGCCTTTCGGACGGACGGATGGATGGATGGGTTCCTCCGCTCTCCGATTTGGGGGAGAGAGTGGGGAGGGGAGTGCCGTGGGTGCGGGGCGCTGTCCCTTTTACATCTGCGCGCTTTATAGATTGCTTTCGCTTCGGAATTCATTCATTTATTTTTTGCGGGCGATGGTTGCCGGCCCGCCGGGTTTTTATCCCGACCTTGAGCCATTGACTCCTGAGTCAAGAACATAAAAATGGTGCTTGTTGAGTCCACACAAACTGTGGATGGCGACGAGAGGAAAAGACATGCGGGCTCCGGCGGTAAAATGCGTGTTCCTCCCTCCGTCCCATGATATAAGATCGTTTTTTTAATCTGCGCAGTTCCATGATATAAGATCGTTTTTTAAGCTGCGCAGAGGGAGTAGTCGAGAGGGGGTAGATGGTACTCCAAATTGACACGTGAATGTGTAAATCTCGATAAGTCAAGCGGGCTAGGGAAGCATGGGGGTTCAACTTGGATCACCGAAACCGACACACCAAATGTTCACGGATACTATCTAGAGAAAAAAAAGACGGACACGTCTGGACGTGTGTGGAACTATCTTAGTAGAGTAGTGTATACATATGGCCAATCGCGCCTCACAGAACGGTTCATACTTCTTCATCGAGTACGTTGTCATCATGTTTGCTTCAAAGTAAACAACAAGAATGTCAAAAACGATGCGATGGCATTGTTCAAACACTTGCCGCGGGTGGTGTCTGCCATGCACGACATCGATAGGGGGCCAAGGATATCTGGGCTACGCTTGAATCCGGGGTGGAACGATGGCATAGTCCAAGGCGGGCGCGCCACGGCGGCATCGGTCTCTGAGGGTGTGGATACAAAGCAAAGGCAGAGAGATACAGTGAGGGAGAAAGGGCTCTCGGTGTGGTATTTTAGTGGGATGGGCACATTGGAATCTGACGTGGCGGAGGTCCAGATGCCCGCAAACCTCCCCTGGATTTGATTCCGATTTGTGGATTTCGTACATCCGAGCTGGTCCGGAGAAAAAATTGACCGCCATTGGATGGCAAAATAGATATTTAAACTGTCTGATTTGGATATGTAGGGGATATTTATAAAATACTAGTAAGTTTGCATGTGCAACACACAATTCAATTGTCAACAAATGGTTATCAGATTACTCCCTCCGTATCAAAGACGTTTTAAGGCTAGTTTAGCCCACAAAAACGTCTTATATTGTGGTACACAAGTAGTAGTTGTCTAATATTTACATAGTTTTTCATCTTACATGTTCTATTACCAATAGTAATGTTCATGTGGAGGAAAAACTACATGACATGGACAAATGAAGGAGATACAAATAAGATGAAAGATTAGCAAATTTATGCGGTCGCTTATTAGCTTTCTCTGTAGCCATATTATAAGCCCCCTTAGTTCTTTTGCCAAACTAGATGAATGTATTCCTAGGTAATTTGTATAAGTCTCAAGGAAGAGACAAATATCCAAATCAAAACTTACAGTGGTCAAATTAGTTCGGTCGGACATGCCAGTCCCCAATTTGCATGTCCAAATTAAGTCCAGATCAAAATATATTGTTAAGCAACATAGCAGATGTCTACTAAAAAGGAAATGACTAAATATAATAAAAATATGTAGTATGGTAATATATGATACACCAATGCTTCTCTATTTCTCAATTATTATCATAAAGATAAATCAATAAAAAAGACATCAAACCAAAATGGCATTTATAATAGACTCACGGAACCATCACTATATTTGAGTAGTTCATACTCTTGTTAGTCCAACAACTAATCTGAATATGGTAACTTACTATAGAGCATGCATACAAACATGCTAATCTTCATTGGCAACAAAACAATAATTTTCATATAGATGAAACCTCCCGAACAACAAGATACTAAACGCATGTCATTATCTGACTGAACCCGTTATACAAAGAAAGGAAAATGGACGAACGCTTTAGAAGCTGATTTGTTGCTCAGTATTCGACAATGGTTGTACTAAATATCTATTCCAAAAAAGTTGGAAAATGAAAAGCCAATGTAATTCATGTTACTCACAAAACTCCATGTACCCATGTCATATTTTTCATGTGTATGATCATGAACTTACATAAAACAAACCAATCAAGAGGAAGAGTGTCATCCAATCCATGAAAACACTACAACGAAAAGCCTACAGGTAAGGCCCTTCTTGTATGAAAATTTGAAAATTCTCACAACTCAATATGCTACTATAAGGCAGTTACCCTGCAACTTCTTTAGCAACATCTCCTCTTCACTCTCCTTCCTCCTCTTTGTTGCTTCCTCTGCCTTCCTATCCTCCTCCTCTTTCATCAAACACTGCTCTTCATATTTTCTCAAACGTTCTTCCTCCACTTCTCCGATTACCACCTCTTCGCAAGAGCCTCCTGCATCTCCCAAACATGCTTTGGGAGCTTCTTCATGTCAACCTTCCCTTTATGCACCTCGCCTCCTTTTCCTCCTTCTTGACCTCTCTCCCATTAGGTGCAAGACTGAGCAATAAAATAGTCTTATATTTTTAAGACATATAGATGTGTATTAATGTTGGACAATGTGCAACACAATATGTACCTAAATGTAGGTGACAAATATGTGGGGTAAGAAAAATAAATCAAAATACTACATCTCACCTACAAGTAGAGCAAACCATTGCCTATAGCTAGTGGTACCTACAAGAAAAATATGTATTTTGGTAAATATTTATTTGTAACTCTATAGAAGATAGTGATAATGTTACATGTCTAATAACTTTCCAGATGATATGTAGCAGGTAGTGATGACAACGACGGGCCGGCGGCGCAGCTGCTGCTCGTGGCACACATCTCGCTCGACTTTCCGGATGGATGGGTTCCCCCGCTCTCTGATTTGGGGGAGAGAGTGGGGAGGGGGAGAAGGGGAGAGCAGGTCTGGGAAGTGTCGTGGCTGCAAGGCACTATCCCTTTTGCATCTGCGTGCTTTATAGATTGTTTTCTTCGCTTCATGGTTTTTTTTACTGGCACTGGGATGAGATTTATCTCAAATCTCAAACCATTGACTTCTGTGCTTGAGTAAAGAACATAAAGATGGTGCTTATTCAGTCCACACAAAATGTGGATGATAACAAGAAGAAAATAAATGCGGCTGGCTCCGGTGGTTAATTGCCGTGTAAACATAACTTAATTTTGATCACAGATACTCCCTCTGTTTATACAAATTAAGATGTTTTGAATATTTTAATATGGACTACATACGTATTGAAATTAATGAACAAATACTATAAAACATGCGTGTCTATTTTTTTTTTAGTTCAAGTTTGGTATTTTGACCAGAGATATAAGCTAAGTCAAGACTCACCGTAAAAACAAAAAAATGTCGGTCGGAGTGAGGCATTTTGGAGCTCAGGCTCCATGAAGCTCTTTTAAAAGAAATCAAAAGTATATTTTAATGCTTCAAAAATTCTGAAATAAATTATTTATGTTCGTATGGATGTATGCTATGATCTATAAGTGTAAAAAAATTCACAGTGAAATACATTAACATACGAGGTGCATAGAAAAAGACAAATTCATGCAACTTTTTTATAGTGAACACTGTGTGTAGTGTTTGTTGTGTCAAAATCACATATTTGTCTTTTATGTGTAGATTTCACCTTAATGTATATCATCATCAAACTTTATGCACATATATAGTATATACATCCATACGAACTTCTATGATTTTGTAGATTTTTGTGGAACTTTAAAATGTGATTTTTTTGAATTTTTCAATAAAACAAGCTCCATGGAGAGCTCGAGCCCTATTTGCATTTTCGAGTCGAGAGAGGATAGATATTTTTCTTTTCGGATATACACACGAATGTTTAAATCTCGATAAGTCAAGCGGGTTAGGGGAGCGTGGGAGAAGGAGTAAGTCGCCTTTTGTGATCAACCAGTTTCATACGAATTAGCAAGTCACATTTCATGATCGACTAATTTCATACAAATCCTTTAACTCACTAAGCTCCTTAAGGGTGAAACCTCCTTCAATCAAGTGAGCTCTCCAATTCGAGATTTGGTCCATGATTTTGGCTTGGTCAACACATTGTGCTTTGTTGAGTGATCTATTTATGGGTGGGCCCATTGGTAAGTGGTTGCGTAGTGGAGAGATACGAGTCGATTTAGGGCAAAGATTTTAAGAGCCCAGAACAATTAGGAGTTTCTTTTGCTTCTTTCCCCACTGGTCAGTCAATGTTGACATGCCTTGGCTCAGGTGTCTTCAATCGTGTCATGTGCTCTCATTGTGATGCGTCTCTAGAGGGCACGAGATTCTTTCACTGTTGCGCTGGCTATGTGGGCACAGAAAAGACCTCGTGGATGCAAAGAGGATAAAATCATAGCCGGTTGTGTGCAGAGGCAGCTAGAGGATATCTCAACGGCTGGGAGTAGGCGGCTTGAGGGGAGTTCGATGTATCTCCTGGTTGGGCATTTGGCGGCTGCGAGCACGCGGCTAGGAGCGACGTCTTTCCTAGTCGGTCATTCGGATGCAACCTTGGAATCTGGAAGCAGTCTTTTTCGTCTGGGTGTTCGGTGGTTGACACCTCATCGATGTGGAGTGGTGACTTTTCCTTTCCTTTGTTTGATGTCTTTGTTGGCGAACGTAGTAATTTCAAAAAAATTCCTACGCACACGCAAGATCATGGTGATGAATAGCAACGAGAGGGGAGAGTGTTGTCCACGTACCCTCGTAGACCGTAAGCGGAAGCGTTATGAGAACGCGGTTGATGTAGTCGTACGTCTTCACGATCCGACCGATCCAAGTACTGAAAGTATGGCACATTCGAGTTCAGCACATGTTCAGCTCGGTGACGTCCCACGAACTCCGATCCAGTAGAGCTTCAAGGGAGAGTTCCGTCAGCACGACGGTATGATGACGGTGATGATGATGCTACCGACGCAGGGCTTCGCCTAAGCACCGCTACGATATGACCGAGGTGGATTATGATGGAGGGGGGCACCGCACAGGCTAAAAGATCAACTGATCAACTTGTGTGTCCATGGGGTGCCCCCCTCCCCCGTATATAAAGGACTGGAGGAGGGGGAGGGCCGACCCTCTACTATGGCGCGCCCTGGGGAGTCCT